>NW_021848510.1:723417-732401 GCF_003651465.1 Formica exsecta
TTTTTTAATTTTTTAATTTTTATTTATAGAAAATTACTGGGACGAGATTAAGAGAGAAACCGGTAGAATTTCTCGACGAGTTCGGATCGCGAGCGCGCGAAAAATTATTTATGAAGAGAGAGATGGTAATATAAACTTGAAACTTAATTCATATCGCGAACGTATATAGTCTTCGACTGTAGAAGTGTAATTTGTATTAATGTATGATTAGATCCCTCTCTGTTTGAATTTTCGATTCGCGGATGCACGCGAATCGAGACAATACGAATGCCGCGGTAATATTATCGATCCATTTCCGGTCGAGATAGGAACCTCTAGTTTTTCTTCCCTCCTTTACGACAGAGACCGATTACATTTATGCACACGCTAATGGATATAAGCAGGACGGAAAAGTACACACATCCTTCAATTCTTTCTCTTGTGACATATATCATGTACCAGGTGTCTCGAATCCACCGCGCTTTACTTTTTCGATTAATTTTCTGATTAAAATAAATTATTTCTTAGAAGGAATAAATGAAAGGCATCGGTACAATTTTGGATGTTAAAACCGATCGACGATAAAGGGTTTGGTAAATTATAAAGAAAAATATCGAAAAAAAAATTAAGGATGGATGAATTAATGCTTCGTTTAAATAAAGTTCAGAGCATTGTCGTGATTAAAATCTTATCCTTATTCTGAGAGAATGAATTTTATTTCAAGGGAACTCTTTTACTTTGAATTTTAATTATCTAACATATCGGTAAATTAAATTAATTGAAGAAAAGAGAAATAAAAAAACATCACACTTATATAAAATTACAAGAATTATATTTCCACATTCTACGAAAAAGAACAGCTTTACGTAGAAGTCAAAAAATGAAGCGTGGTAGATCTGAGTCACTCTGTATACACGCTCTCTCCCCACGCCGGAACAATCAGACGCTCGCGAGACCTTTAGTTTTTTCCCCTTTGATACACGAGACACGCGTGTCACGCACATACGAACGCAACGCATACACGATTGACAGAGAAAGAGAGAGAAACCCTTTTGAAATGAACGAGAGTCGACACGCGAAGAGCTTTTGGACGTAATGTTCCCGTTTGGCGTCATCGGCTTTAACGTCACCCTTAAATCGACAATGCTGCAACGACGACGATGCTGGAGAATGTGATGGTTTCTTCGATGCATATAATACTATGATTATGACGATTCGTCGTAATGACGAAAGCTAATGATGATGATCATGATCTGATGATGATGATAATTATAATGTTAATGATGACCCGATAAGATGGTAAGGCAATCTTTTATTTCCATTCCGAGGTCCCGCCATTTTTGCGCGGCGACATATCTCAGAAATTGAGATTCGGTATAATTAATCGATAATCAATAAATGATTTCGCATTATGTGGGTTTAAGGAGGGATCGAAATTATACTAGCAAATATTTCGATCGAAGTAGGTTTTTTTTTCTATCATAGAGAATCACTTTTCTTTTTTCAGAGCTTGAATCTCTTGAAATTTTCGATATATCACTATATCGTGATTACGGGATATTAGGCCTTATTTCCTCGATCGAATCGATTAAGCATGTTAATTAAATCTTATCGATCGAAATTTAAATTTGTTCGATATCGATAACAATATTATATATGTTATTCTGTTTTTGTTTTTTTCTTCTCTTTTTCGTCTGTTTTTACGATCAGGTTTTATTTACATAAAACTGTAATTTACATATACATATATATGGCGTTCTTACATATATACGTATAGTTACATATTTTCCCGCCGGAGATTGCCATCGAGCGGTTTCTATCGGGTGTGCAAGTTTATTGCACGCTGTGGTCTCTTTTTTTTTTTCTCCCCCCATAGACCGACGTTTTCGACACGATCAGTAGCTTCGGATGCCGCCGCGTTATAGTCCGCTCGAGTCGAGTTTCTCCTCTCTCGAGAATTCTCCACCATATGACATATATAGTCCCTCGACTGCGTGCTCTATCAATTCGTCCTTGGCGACAATGACGAGTCCGTCCTCATGATCTCCCCTCCGCCATTATTTTTAGCTCATTAATAAAACACAACAGACGCGATATTTCGACAAGCTATTATGAATTATGACGAGGTGATAACGTAGCGTGTTTTAAGGATTTCTTTTTTATTTAGAGCTTCATAATAGGATTATCCTCATTGGAAAATTCAATTCGATAAGGAAAAATCATAGCTATCGTGCCTCAATTTTTTAATGACCAAGAAATATACTTTTTCTAATGTATTTAATATCGATATGTATTCCTAGAAATTTAAACATCATCAGATCTTGTTGATCTTCATCTCGTAGCGATATTGAAGAATACAATAAAGCAATGAAAAAATTGCATCTTTTACATGGGAAACTATATATATTTGTTTAATAATGTATTATGCACGAAGAAAGTCGCAATTATATTGTGTATATATTACACAGAATCTTCTATATCCATATTTCAATATAATAACACAGTTTACAATATTATATAAACTTATTCTTTTAGATATTAACAAAAGATAATAATTTGATATGTCAGAACAAAAAGTATAGAAATTTTTAAATGTAAATATGTGAAAGTAGTATTGTCTTCGTTGCAGTCATTGAATCCAATTTAAATAACATCTTGTTATTTAAATCCATAATTATATGATTATATTAGACATCAGAGTTTGTGATTTGTAAAATATAAATATTTCATATATGATTTATAAAAATTATTTAATTATTATTAATACCATAAAAAGCAATATATAAAGTGTAATTTATAAATTTTTGCAATGCTTTCATGAATTTAAAAATAATTTTTTTTAAATATGTACAGCAGTAATGATAACGATTTGGAAGATGGAGAAATTCCATCAGACGAAGACGACGAGGCTATCGTCCCTGCAGCAAATGTTGCATCAGAGGCTGCTAAACCAACACCTAAGTCAGATTCTTCAACAAATAAAAATTTTGATGCAAAGTTTAACAAAAATAAAAAGCAGCAGCCTACACAGGCAGCTGGCAAACATTTTTTGAAATACAAGAATCCAACCGAAGATTGGGCTGGAGATGTTGAAAAAGCCATCAAGGCTGCAATGGAAGAGGATGGAGGAGGGAAAAATCAGGAATCCAAAGCGAAGAACAAGAACAACAGGAACAAAGTTCGGAAAAGAGTTCGTGATGAGAAAGAGGAGGATCGTAGTAAAGAACAAAAGGTATGTATAACACACGAGATAACGAATTTTATTTATAATGCACTAAAATTTTTTTTCTGGTTTAATAAGACTGCTTTTAAAGCTATAGGCTCAATGTTGTCCTTGTTTTATTACTAATGACTTATGAAACTTTGCAGAAGCGAAAATTGAGTGATGAAGAGAACGCCAATGAGGATGAAGATGAAATGCTTTTTGTACGAGGAGCCTCACCTATTAGGAAGGATTCTCAAGAAAATAATAATTCTCCCAGACGTACAAACGAGCATGAAAATTTTGACAACAATTCGGATTATGAGGAAAGACCTAATATAAATCGACATAGAGAAAATGATAGTAAACGCAGCACTGGACGTGGAGGAGGAGGAAGCGGAGGGGGAGGAGGAGGAGGAGGAGGAGGTACACACAGAATTTTAATTTCTACTTTTCTAAATTATGTTTATATAACTAAGATACGCTATATGTATGATCCTTCTTATTTTTATTATATGCAATTAAAGTTATTTAATTTATAATTATGTGAGTTGTATTATATTCGATTGTGTTTTTAACGTACGATAGGGCGTCGCGGTGGTAAAAATGAACGTGGTGGTAAAAACAAGACTCGGGGCCAAATCCGAAACGATCGAAATGGTCGTCGGCAGCAGAATAATGATCATGGACAGGAAGCAGACACAATCTGTGTATATTATATGCAAGGAAAGTGTCATAGGGGAGACGATTGTCCGTATTCGCACAACGCTTTACCACCCAGAAAAATGGAATTGTGCAAGTTTTACCTTATGGATTGTTGTGCTAAACGTGACAAATGTCTGTATATGCATCACGATTTCCCTTGCAAGTTCTTCCATACTGGTCTGAAGTGTAATCAGGGCGACAATTGTAAATTCTCGCATCAGCCTTTGAATGAACAGGTATATTTTATGTAATTTTATATTAAATTATAAATAAAAATCGAATAATGCCAATAAGAATAAAACAAATAGTACCTAAATTTATTACTAACAATATTTTATTTAAATTTGTTGTGTTTCAGGTAAAAGGTATTCTTCTGAAACACTTAGAAACTGCACCAAAGGAAATTCTTGGTGATTTTCCAAGATTGAGTAGAGAGGGTGCAATGTTAATGATAAATAATACAGCGCGTTCTCTAGCGCAAGGTCAAGATACAACAAATCAAAAGATTCCCAGTCTTTTCGAATTGAATCTATCAGCACCTACAGAAAAAACTGATGAAAAAGAAGATAAAGGTAACTATATATAAGGAAAAATTAATATATTTATTTGTTGTTAAAAATTGTTTAATTTTGTTTTATTGCTTTTTTTGTCGATTTTTATATTAAATTTAAAATTGTTTGACTGAATAGAAGAACAAACAAATCCACAAAAACAAGCCAACCTGAGGGAGAGAAAGCCTTCTGGAAAGAAGACGCGATGGGGATCGGATGAGGATAGAGTTCCCTACGAGCATATTATGCTACTACAATCAGCAAATGAACTTGGTCTTCAACTTCCAAATGCTGCATTAGGTTTAGCTACACAGCAACAAGCACAAAAGCAACCTATTGCACCATCAAACTTCTATAGCGAAAGAAATGCAGAATCAAATAAAACTGTACAAAAGACAAAAGAAGATTTTACAAAGGATGTAGGAGAAGATGATATACTAAACGAGGTATAATATTATATGAATTTATATTATAACAAATATCATATAATAAATTTTATTTGAAAATTTGAATTGAAAGTAGAAGATTTTAGTATATTATGATTTATTCTATTTATAAATTTGCAGTCGAAAAAGAGAAAAGACGTTGACTTGAGGCAACTATTGAACGCAAAGAAACCACCGCCTGTTTATAGTATAGCCGATAAAGTGGCGAGTCTTACGAAAAATAAACTTGATGACGAAAGCGATCAAGACGAAGAAGCGGAACTCGTTATCGAAGTACCGGCTGAAGATGAGGATAAGGAAAAAGAAAAATATTTCGATAGCGAGCAAAGTAAGAATAACTACTTATATTATACATGGTTTTTCCTTTCTTCAGTTATATATATTCGATAAAAGATTTAATAATGTTTAATCAAAAAAATAATTTTATACTTATTCTATATTACAATTTTGTTTTTTGTTTAGTAATATCTCTTATTTTTTATATCACACTTCTTTATTTCCATTTATATAATTTATTTAAAAAGTATGTATATAACATATAGATGATCAAAAAACTTAATTAAACATGATATAAAATAATGGTAGAATAATTATTACATATTTGTTTAAAAAACAGGCGATCAAGTCCACGACATTTTCTTTTCCTCTACGGACGAACATGAAGCGGTGCCGCCTTGCCATTTGCCGAAGAAGGCGCAAGAATTATTCATGCGAATACAGCAGCAGCAACGCGCGGCGCAAGACAGTTTTAAGAACATGGATAACGATTCCAACGCACGTACCGATCAAATCATCGAGGATTGGTATTCGGATGACGAGGACGATGATGACGACGATGACGATGAAGGTGGCAATCTTACTATAGTGGACAGTTCGAAGGATGAGATCGAGCCCATCGAGAAAAACCAGAACATCGTTGTCAAGGAAGAGTTTCCGCCCACGCCACCTGCGTCTAACGTGCCTCAACCGGCCGCTATTGTGGACAAATTGGGCGATTTGAGCAAGATCGACATCAGTGCCGAAGTGTCTAAACTATTATCCACTATAAAAGCTCAAAGTTCAACGAGCAACAAAACACAACAAGCGGCTAATTCAAACCAAGACACATCCAAAACTAAATTGGCTCAAGATCCCAAATCAGACAGCGAAATGTCGTCGAGTCCGAGACTATCACCGGGACCGAGTTCGATTACTGCACCCGTATCTAGGGATCCGCGCATGTCCCGAGATCCTAGGCAGCGTCGAGAAGTAGAACAGAAACCAAGCAGCCCGAGCATATCCGACGCTAAGAGAGAATCGCAGAAGCCTCTCAGGTTGGAAACGAGCATCTATAGTTCCGGTATCACTGCGATGGACGCGAATATGGACACCGATCTCCGGACGAGGGCAGATCAGGATCTCAGACGGCAGGACATGGATTTTCGGCAGCGTTTTCAGACCACCGAGTTCGGCGACACGGATCTTCGCGTGAAATCTGACGTAGATCTGCGACAGATACTGAGTCTGCCATTCAAACCGGCGCCCGCGCACGACCCATGTACCGAGATTGACGCGAGTATCGCGTCGCATCCGCCAATGCCGTACAAAGTTTACGTGGTGGATATACCCAGACCGGACTATACCAAACTAACAAAAGAGGACGCGCAGGTCAAGTATGATCCGCGTCTTCGTAAGATCTTCCGCATTGTTCAACCCGAGCTGGCCGACTCACCAATGTCGCCGCCGCCGCCGCAGGTTAAGCAAGAGATACCAAAATCTCCACCGCAATGCACCGTTCGTACGGATCCGCGACGGAAAACGCTCGAGGCAGCCGCTTCCAATCAGCAGTCATCCTCGCAAAACGTGATCAACGCTTCCAAGGGAAGACAGCCGCAACCGATGGAAGCGATGGGACCCAATATGGGCCTCGCTCCGGTCGGTATGCAAGTGGGACCGCCACCCGGTGGCATGCCAGGTCCACCGCAGGGCATGATGGGCCCAATGGGTCCAAATTATCCGATGGGTATGGGCCCAATGAGGCCTATGATGAACCCCGGACCCATGCCGCCGCCCATGGGCATGCCACATGGCGCCGGTGGAATGGGTATGAACGGGCCCGTTCCAATGCAGTCTCAGAATCAGATGAATTTCGACCCACGTTTCAACGTGCAACGTAACAACGGAGCTGGACTGTTGGGTCCTGCGCCCTCTCCTTCCTACGAAGGCGGCCCTCCTTATCCCTGTGCTAGCAGCTACAATAATTTTGGAGGACCCGGTGGCGGTGGAACTGGCGAGCCCGGCATGATGGGATTTAATCCAAACGGATCGAACGGGCCTAGTTTTGGTCCGATGGGCGATGATTGGGGCCCGGGCAGCAATAGGCAGCGTGGCGGTCGTATCCGTCGGAGGAATCGCAACAGGACCAATATAGTGACTAATAATTGAAAGAAACAGCGGGGGAAATAAATAAGTATATATAGACTGAGCATCTGATAATAATTCTCATGAGCGATCAAACTGCAAATATGTGTATATATACATATATATATACGTTCATGTAATGTGCTCGACTGTGTATTTTAATCTTTCCAGTTTATTTTAACGGTATCAACACGAAGTTTACAGATTTATTTTATCGCGCTATAGATTTATTCTTAAATTATAAATATTTATGTAAATATATATAAATTCTCATCATCGTTGCTATTTACTTTTCGTTTATATAGGATTAAATCTATAACTACTTAAGAACTTACTCAAGAAAGTTATGATTCTAATAATTACTGTATTAATAATGATTATGATCGACAGATTGCAAACTCTAGTGACGAAGAAAACAATAGCTCGCATCGTACGTAATTCTTTAATAAATGCAGCGGGAGAAACTGCATGTAATGCTCATTTACGCACGATTTTCTACTTATATGGAAAATCTGTGCGTTCTAAACGTGCAAAACATACAGTGAACACATCCATCATTCTAATTGTAATTTGCCGCATAAAATTCTCAATACGTCGCTAGTGAAATATATAATCCGTCAAATAAAGGATATTTATAGATATATTTCGATGTGTATCCACTAGTTTATAAATAGGTTCTACGAAAAAAGACACCTAGCACATAAGTCATGCCGAAATAATTAATTCGAGAGTAAACGAGCGGAGCAAACGCGATAATAGAGACATTAATCAAGTTGATAATTTCTTTGTCTTCCATGCAAATGGCACGCTGAGTGCTTGCGATTTTTGCGTACACGTTGTCTTTGTACGATTCGCGAAGCAAGCGGTTCGTACATTGACATGACACGATCTTTACCCATATCGCGGAAACATACCGTGGAGTTGTAGAGAATCTAATGTGAAATGCAATATTTTGTAAAGAAGTCAATATATAGTGCGCGAAAGAAATTTTGCGGCATATATGATATGAGATACTTTTTTATATTAAAAAAAAAAAAAATATGCGCAAGCATGTAAATTCCGGTCTTGTATCGATTTTTGCTCGAAATAATATATATAGCTCATTCTTGTGCATCTCATAATGTAAACTATTATTTAGCGCCTCCATTAAATTCTTCTATAGATTTGCGTGCGGCTTCAAATAATAATAACGATAAATTCTGAATAACTCTGTGAGAAAGCAGAACAATTTCTTTAGGATTGTACGTATATATTTTCTTTAGGATAAATTTAGAAATAAATATAAAATATTTGAATCTTTTATTTAGATGTTATTAAATGTTAATCTATGATGCGATTATATTTTCATCTATCGCTACATTATGATACAGAGCAAAATTACATTTGTAAAGAATAAAGTTTACTATTATATAGTAAGATTTTTGTACAGATGATAATTGTTATTTTAAATGCAAATTCTTGCTACTTTATCTCAATGATGTAAATACTACTATATTAATTCTGTGCATTTTTTGAAATACAATTATATGATAACATGTATATATGTATATATATATATATATATATATATATATTGCAATAGCTAAACAACTGCGATACAATCTAATATTCCGTAATGCATAATTCAAATATACGATTAACGTGTAGTATCGTGTGGGAATAAAATCTTAATTAACAGTAGTACTGGTCGACCACAAAACC
>NW_021848510.1:734298-788967 GCF_003651465.1 Formica exsecta
AAAAAGATTTAAGGAGAGATCGAAAATATACAAGAAAATATTTCGATCGAAGTAGGTTTTTTTTTCTATCATAGAGAATCACTTTTCTTTTTTCAGAGCTTGAATCTCTTGAAATTTTCGATATATCACTATATCGTGATTACGGGATATTAGGCCTTATTTTCTCGATCGAATCGATTAGCATGTTAATTAAATCTTATCGATCGAAATTTAAATTTGTTCGATATCGATAA
This sequence comes from Formica exsecta, assembly GCF_003651465.1. NCBI lineage: Eukaryota > Metazoa > Arthropoda > Insecta > Hymenoptera > Formicidae > Formica > Formica exsecta. Next base: position 734,532 of record NW_021848510.1, read on the forward strand.
CAATATTATATATGTTATTCTGTTTTTGTTTTTTTCTTCTCTTTTTCGTCTGTTTTTACGATCAGGTTTTATTTACATAAAACTGTAATTTACATATACATATATATGGCGTTCTTACATATATACGTATAGTTACATATTTTCCCGCCGGAGATTGCCATCGAGCGGTTTCTATCGGGTGTGCAAGTTTATTGCACGCTGTGGTCTCTTTTTTTTTTCTCCCCCCATAGACCGACGTTTTCGACACGATCAGTAGCTTCGGATGCCGCCGCGTTATAGTCCGCTCGAGTCGAGTTTCTCCTCTCTCGAGAATTCTCCACCATATGACATATATAGTCCCTCGACTGCGTGCTCTATCAATTCGTCCTTGGCGACAATGACGAGTCCGTCCTCATGATCTCCCCTCCGCCATTATTTTTAGCTCATTAATAAAACACAACAGACGCGATATTTCGACAGGCTATTATGAATTATGACGAGGTGATAACGTAGCGTGTTTTAAGGATTTCTTTTTTATTTAGAGCTTCATAATAGGATTATCCTCATTGGAAAATTCAATTCGATAAGGAAAAATCATAGCTATCGTGCCTCAATTTTTTAATGACCAAGAAATATACTTTTTCTAATGTATTTAATATCGATATGTATTCCTAGAAATTTAAACATCATCAGATCTTGTTGATCTTCATCTCGTAGCGATATTGAAGAATACAATAAAGCAATGAAAAAATTGCATCTTTTACATGGGAAACTATATATATTTGTTTAATAATGTATTATGCACGAAGAAAGTCGCAATTATATTGTGTATATATTACACAGAATCTATATCCATATTTCAATATAATAACACAGTTTACAATATTATATAAACTTATTCTTTTAGATATTAACAAAAGATAATAATTTGATATGTCAGAACAAAAAGTATAGAAATTTTTAAATGTAAATATGTGAAAGTAGTATTGTCTTCGTTGCAGTCATTGAATCCAATTTAAATAACATCTTGTTATTTAAATCCATAATTATATGATTATATTAGACATCAGAGTTTGTGATTTGTAAAATATAAATATTTCATATATGATTTATAAAAATTATTTAATTATTATTAATACCATAAAAAGCAATATATAAAGTGTAATTTATAAATTTTTGCAATGCTTTCATGAATTTAAAAATAATTTTTTTTAAATATGTACAGCAGTAATGATAACGATTTGGAAGATGGAGAAATTCCATCAGACGAAGACGACGAGGCTATCGTCCCTGCAGCAAATGTTGCATCAGAGGCTGCTAAACCAACACCTAAGTCAGATTCTTCAACAAATAAAAATTTTGATGCAAAGTTTAACAAAAATAAAAAGCAGCAGCCTACACAGGCAGCTGGCAAACATTTTTTGAAATACAAGAATCCAACCGAAGATTGGGCTGGAGATGTTGAAAAAGCCATCAAGGCTGCAATGGAAGAGGATGGAGGAGGGAAAAATCAGGAATCCAAAGCGAAGAACAAGAACAACAGGAACAAAGTTCGGAAAAGAGTTCGTGATGAGAAAGAGGAGGATCGTAGTAAAGAACAAAAGGTATGTATAACACACGAGATAACGAATTTTATTTATAATGCACTAAAATTTTTTTTCTGGTTTAATAAGACTGCTTTTAAAGCTATAGGCTCAATGTTGTCCTTGTTTTATTACTAATGACTTATGAAACTTTGCAGAAGCGAAAATTGAGTGATGAAGAGAACGCCAATGAGGATGAAGATGAAATGCTTTTTGTACGAGGAGCCTCACCTATTAGGAAGGATTCTCAAGAAAATAATAATTCTCCCAGACGTACAAACGAGCATGAAAATTTTGACAACAATTCGGATTATGAGGAAAGACCTAATATAAATCGACATAGAGAAAATGATAGTAAACGCAGCACTGGACGTGGAGGAGGAGGAAGCGGAGGGGGAGGAGGAGGAGGAGGAGGAGGTACACACAGAATTTTAATTTCTACTTTTCTAAATTATGTTTATATAACTAAGATACGCTATATGTATGATCCTTCTTATTTTTATTATATGCAATTAAAGTTATTTAATTTATAATTATGTGAGTTGTATTATATTCGATTGTGTTTTTAACGTACGATAGGGCGTCGCGGTGGTAAAAATGAACGTGGTGGTAAAAACAAGACTCGGGGCCAAATCCGAAACGATCGAAATGGTCGTCGGCAGCAGAATAATGATCATGGACAGGAAGCAGACACAATCTGTGTATATTATATGCAAGGAAAGTGTCATAGGGGAGACGATTGTCCGTATTCGCACAACGCTTTACCACCCAGAAAAATGGAATTGTGCAAGTTTTACCTTATGGATTGTTGTGCTAAACGTGACAAATGTCTGTATATGCATCACGATTTCCCTTGCAAGTTCTTCCATACTGGTCTGAAGTGTAATCAGGGCGACAATTGTAAATTCTCGCATCAGCCTTTGAATGAACAGGTATATTTTATGTAATTTTATATTAAATTATAAATAAAAATCGAATAATGCCAATAAGAATAAAACAAATAGTACCTAAATTTATTACTAACAATATTTTATTTAAATTTGTTGTGTTTCAGGTAAAAGGTATTCTTCTGAAACACTTAGAAACTGCACCAAAGGAAATTCTTGGTGATTTTCCAAGATTGAGTAGAGAGGGTGCAATGTTAATGATAAATAATACAGCGCGTTCTCTAGCGCAAGGTCAAGATACAACAAATCAAAAGATTCCCAGTCTTTTCGAATTGAATCTATCAGCACCTACAGAAAAAACTGATGAAAAAGAAGATAAAGGTAACTATATATAAGGAAAAATTAATATATTTATTTGTTGTTAAAAATTGTTTAATTTTGTTTTATTGCTTTTTTTGTCGATTTTTATATTAAATTTAAAATTGTTTGACTGAATAGAAGAACAAACAAATCCACAAAAACAAGCCAACCTGAGGGAGAGAAAGCCTTCTGGAAAGAAGACGCGATGGGGATCGGATGAGGATAGAGTTCCCTACGAGCATATTATGCTACTACAATCAGCAAATGAACTTGGTCTTCAACTTCCAAATGCTGCATTAGGTTTAGCTACACAGCAACAAGCACAAAAGCAACCTATTGCACCATCAAACTTCTATAGCGAAAGAAATGCAGAATCAAATAAAACTGTACAAAAGACAAAAGAAGATTTTACAAAGGATGTAGGAGAAGATGATATACTAAACGAGGTATAATATTATATGAATTTATATTATAACAAATATCATATAATAAATTTTATTTGAAAATTTGAATTGAAAGTAGAAGATTTTAGTATATTATGATTTATTCTATTTATAAATTTGCAGTCGAAAAAGAGAAAAGACGTTGACTTGAGGCAACTATTGAACGCAAAGAAACCACCGCCTGTTTATAGTATAGCCGATAAAGTGGCGAGTCTTACGAAAAATAAACTTGATGACGAAAGCGATCAAGACGAAGAAGCGGAACTCGTTATCGAAGTACCGGCTGAAGATGAGGATAAGGAAAAAGAAAAATATTTCGATAGCGAGCAAAGTAAGAATAACTACTTATATTATACATGGTTTTTCCTTTCTTCAGTTATATATATTCGATAAAAGATTTAATAATGTTTAATCAAAAAAATAATTTTATACTTATTCTATATTACAATTTTGTTTTTTGTTTAGTAATATCTCTTATTTTTTATATCACACTTCTTTATTTCCATTTATATAATTTATTTAAAAAGTATGTATATAACATATAGATGATCAAAAAACTTAATTAAACATGATATAAAATAATGGTAGAATAATTATTACATATTTGTTTAAAAAACAGGCGATCAAGTCCACGACATTTTCTTTTCCTCTACGGACGAACATGAAGCGGTGCCGCCTTGCCATTTGCCGAAGAAGGCGCAAGAATTATTCATGCGAATACAGCAGCAGCAACGCGCGGCGCAAGACAGTTTTAAGAACATGGATAACGATTCCAACGCACGTACCGATCAAATCATCGAGGATTGGTATTCGGATGACGAGGACGATGATGACGACGATGACGATGAAGGTGGCAATCTTACTATAGTGGACAGTTCGAAGGATGAGATCGAGCCCATCGAGAAAAACCAGAACATCGTTGTCAAGGAAGAGTTTCCGCCCACGCCACCTGCGTCTAACGTGCCTCAACCGGCCGCTATTGTGGACAAATTGGGCGATTTGAGCAAGATCGACATCAGTGCCGAAGTGTCTAAACTATTATCCACTATAAAAGCTCAAAGTTCAACGAGCAACAAAACACAACAAGCGGCTAATTCAAACCAAGACACATCCAAAACTAAATTGGCTCAAGATCCCAAATCAGACAGCGAAATGTCGTCGAGTCCGAGACTATCACCGGGACCGAGTTCGATTACTGCACCCGTATCTAGGGATCCGCGCATGTCCCGAGATCCTAGGCAGCGTCGAGAAGTAGAACAGAAACCAAGCAGCCCGAGCATATCCGACGCTAAGAGAGAATCGCAGAAGCCTCTCAGGTTGGAAACGAGCATCTATAGTTCCGGTATCACTGCGATGGACGCGAATATGGACACCGATCTCCGGACGAGGGCAGATCAGGATCTCAGGCGGCAGGACATGGATTTTCGGCAGCGTTTTCAGACCACCGAGTTCGGCGACACGGATCTTCGCGTGAAATCTGACGTAGATCTGCGACAGATACTGAGTCTGCCATTCAAACCGGCGCCCGCGCACGACCCATGTACCGAGATTGACGCGAGTATCGCGTCGCATCCGCCAATGCCGTACAAAGTTTACGTGGTGGATATACCCAGACCGGACTATACCAAACTAACAAAAGAGGACGCGCAGGTCAAGTATGATCCGCGTCTTCGTAAGATCTTCCGCATTGTTCAACCCGAGCTGGCCGACTCACCAATGTCGCCGCCGCCGCCGCAGGTTAAGCAAGAGATACCAAAATCTCCACCGCAATGCACCGTTCGTACGGATCCGCGACGGAAAACGCTCGAGGCAGCCGCTTCCAATCAGCAGTCATCCTCGCAAAACGTGATCAACGCTTCCAAGGGAAGACAGCCGCAACCGATGGAAGCGATGGGACCCAATATGGGCCTCGCTCCGGTCGGTATGCAAGTGGGACCGCCACCCGGTGGCATGCCAGGTCCACCGCAGGGCATGATGGGCCCAATGGGTCCAAATTATCCGATGGGTATGGGCCCAATGAGGCCTATGATGAACCCCGGACCCATGCCGCCGCCCATGGGCATGCCACATGGCGCCGGTGGAATGGGTATGAACGGGCCCGTTCCAATGCAGTCTCAGAATCAGATGAATTTCGACCCACGTTTCAACGTGCAACGTAACAACGGAGCTGGACTGTTGGGTCCTGCGCCCTCTCCTTCCTACGAAGGCGGCCCTCCTTATCCCTGTGCTAGCAGCTACAATAATTTTGGAGGACCCGGTGGCGGTGGAACTGGCGAGCCCGGCATGATGGGATTTAATCCAAACGGATCGAACGGGCCTAGTTTTGGTCCGATGGGCGATGATTGGGGCCCGGGCAGCAATAGGCAGCGTGGCGGTCGTATCCGTCGGAGGAATCGCAACAGGACCAATATAGTGACTAATAATTGAAAGAAATAGCGGGGGAAATAAATAAGTATATATAGACTGAGCATCTGATAATAATTCTCATGAGCGATCAAACTGCAAATATGTGTATATATACATATATATATACGTTCATGTAATGTGCTCGACTGTGTATTTTAATCTTTCCAGTTTATTTTAACGGTATCAACACGAAGTTTACAGATTTATTTTATCGCGCTATAGATTTATTCTTAAATTATAAATATTTATGTAAATATATATAAATTCTCATCATCGTTGCTATTTACTTTTCGTTTATATAGGATTAAATCTATAACTACTTAAGAACTTACTCAAGAAAGTTATGATTCTAATAATTACTGTATTAATAATGATTATGATCGACAGATTGCAAACTCTAGTGACGAAGAAAACAATAGCTCGCATCGTACGTAATTCTTTAATAAATGCAGCGGGAGAAACTGCATGTAATGCTCATTTACGCACGATTTTCTACTTATATGGAAAATCTGTGCGTTCTAAACGTGCAAAACATACAGTGAACACATCCATCATTCTAATTGTAATTTGCCGCATAAAATTCTCAATACGTCGCTAGTGAAATATATAATCCGTCAAATAAAGGATATTTATAGATATATTTCGATGTGTATCCACTAGTTTATAAATAGGTTCTACGAAAAAAGACACCTAGCACATAAGTCATGCCGAAATAATTAATTCGAGAGTAAACGAGCGGAGCAAACGCGATAATAGAGACATTAATCAAGTTGATAATTTCTTTGTCTTCCATGTAAATGGCACGCTGAGTGCTTGCGATTTTTGCGTACACGTTGTCTTTGTACGATTCGCGAAGCAAGCGGTTCGTACATTGACATGACACGATCTTTACCCATATCGCGGAAACATACCGTGGAGTTGTAGAGAATCTAATGTGAAATGCAATATTTTGTAAAGAAGTCAATATATAGTGCGCGAAAGAAATTTTGCGGCATATATGATATGAGATACTTTTTTATATTAAAAAAAAAAAATATGCGCAAGCATGTAAATTCCGGTCTTGTATCGATTTTTGCTCGAAATAATATATATAGCTCATTCTTGTGCATCTCATAATGTAAACTATTATTTAGCGCCTCCATTAAATTCTTCTATAGATTTGCGTGCGGCTTCAAATAATAATAACGATAAATTCTGAATAACTCTGTGAGAAAGCAGAACAATTTCTTTAGGATTGTACGTATATATTTTCTTTAGGATAAATTTAGAAATAAATATAAAATATTTGAATCTTTTATTTAGATGTTATTAAATGTTAATCTATGATGCGATTATATTTTCATCTATCGCTACATTATGATACAGAGCAAAATTACATTTGTAAAGAATAAAGTTTACTATTATATAGTAAGATTTTTGTACAGATGATAATTGTTATTTTAAATGCAAATTCTTGCTACTTTATCTCAATGATGTAAATACTACTATATTAATTCTGTGCATTTTTTGAAATACAATTATATGATAACATGTATATATGTATATATATATATATATATATCTTATATGAGAAATGGAAAATTTTTATACGATATACAGCTTGTATGAAGAGTTGTATTCTTTTTTTTTTTTTCTAGCGCTCTCGATTGATTTTATTTTAAATTTCGAATGAAAATGAGCGGCGATTTTAACTGCACAAAATTCTACATATATTTATCAATGTAAGATGGAACTTAGGGGATCAGCACGTATCGATGATAAATCCAATCGTGCATCCATCTCGTCATCTAACTCTCCCACTATCGCTCTGAAAAAAAATAAAGGACACTTTATAATTAAATAATATTTTTAACAAATATGTGTTTATGGCCATTATTTATTTTCTTACAAATAATGATGCGGAATAAAATTATATTTTTCTATTTATATTGCGAATATTGATGTATTAATAAAAGAAACAATCATGTTATAACACGATTATTGAAGCTACTATTTGTATAATTTATTTTAAGATTATACTAACACGTTATCTCCTCTGATAATATGTAAACCCAAGACAACTTGTTCCACTCCCTGCGTTGTACTATATACCCGTTCATGTGATTCATCAAGAATTATGTTGATAGTCTGATCAAAGCCTTTTAACGTGCCCTGAAATAAAAGATTGAAATTAAGCCAAATTATTAATCGCATGGAAGATGGAGTATCACAATAAAATTTTGTTTACATGTAGAGTAATTACAATTAAATTCTTGCGATATAAAATACTCGTATAAAATAAAATATTATAAGAGAATTATTAAGAGTTTAGTAATCTTAATACATAAGAAAATAATGTAAATATGACATTGTAGCTTACTATGCTCATGTAATCGAGAATAAATATCTCAATGCGAATCTTGAGGCAATTATGAATTATATTTATGTAAATTCATGCGCGCTCGCGATTTAGCAAAATTCATATACTTACAATAAAATTCCTACCATCCGATGTGATAATGGAAACCGTATCTAGATAGTGTTTAGGTTAATATACTTCTCATGCTTTTGAAAGATAAACAAAATAAAAAGGATACGATTCATATAGCTCTCTAATCCCGACGCCATTATCTGTCAACAATTATTTAGTGAAAAATCGATATAAAACCGCATAAGTCAGCGAGTCATCGACTTCTTCGACACATGCAAATTAATGATTAGTGACAGTGACAACAGACTCCCACAGAAACTGTAGACCGCAAACTGCATTCAAACCGTAGCCATTTTGCATCATCACAAGAACTGTCAAAAAGAAACTTAAATTTCCCTAGAATTTGATTAAAGCCACATTTACATCAATGCCTTTGAACTCATTGGCTGCATTCAGAAAATACTACGGTCGAATAACCAGATTTTAGAAAAGAGATCTGATTGGTGCACATGTAGATTCAAAAATTACAATTGTTATTCAAAAATTGCACAGTCATACATTGTATTTTTTACAACTTAATGTAGCTATTAATTGAGAAAGACAAAAATTATTATATAATATGTGTAATTATTTTTATATTAAAAAGAGAAATTAAGATTATAAAAAAAAAAGAGATAAAGATTAGGTTTGCATTAGTTCATCATGTTATTTACCACCGTTTTTTTGCCGTAGCACAGGCATAACAATGGAATCATTATCGTTAAATAAACACAATTTTTTAGAGATAATAAAATAATTTATATAAAGGTCGAACACGCATCACTTTTCCGTAGTGTAAATAGACATCGTCGATGAAACAGACTCGAAAAATAATTTTTAACTGTACATCGTTATAAAATGAACAGATTAGAAGGTCATAGAACTATTGGATCGTCGTTCTATAAAAATGTATTTTTGCTCACGCAAATGCAACCACCGTGCGTCGAATTTCAGCGATACTTTAGGCAGGTACAGAAAAATATATCGCAAGGACAAATTTTTATTTACCTAATTTTATATAATATAATAAGTTAGAAATTTTTAACACAAACATCTCTTTTTCTCCTGAAAGGGTATGTTTGATAAACCTAATACGGCCGGTTTTCTGCATATATCTCATTATCTGTCAAACTTATACGACGCGGCACTTTTTAAGCAAATGGTCAGGTGGCCGACCTTATGCAAAAGGGATGAAGTAACGTATCGTATCGAGATGAAGAACTTTCTCTCCATTCTATCGCGTGATAATTCCGATGTTAATTTTCCACCAATATTGATGTCCCACCTGATTCAATCGGGAGGTACCAAGTTTCTGATTATCATGTGGAAATTATCGCAAGTCGCGCTTAGAACTTATATTAAAAGAGAATGTAAGCGATATGATAAATATATATATATGAAAAACTATAGCTCTCCCTAGTCCGGTACAATCACGATTTATCCAAGTCGAATTTTTCAGTTCAAGGAGAATTGTGGAATGCACCATGTCCAAGTCTAATGGATCATTTAGCTATAGCATATTTTAGTAATGTAATTGCTAAAAAACATAGTATTATAATAGAAACTCATAAGGAAATACAGAAAATTCATGATACCGCAACTACTTTTCTCAAGTAAAAAGTCAAATTATTTTCATTTTGTACAATGAATGAGATGTGGATATATACATCAGCTTTTATATAATTGCATTATATATTTCAGCAACGAGATTGAAATATTAAATGTGTACAAATTGGAGATTTTTGATAGAAAAGAAAATATAGAAAAGCTAGTTCTTAATACATCAGTTCATCAATTAATTCAAAAACGATTAATAGATGTGGAGGATGTAAACATCATAAGTTGTTAGTGTTCGATAAACGTTTCTGTAGATAATCTTTACTTATTAATAATTTTCACAACATTCTTTCTTTTATATTGCAGTGTGGAAAAGAAGCATTCTTGAGAAAATGCAATACATATATAAAAAAAATAAAGAATTAAATAAATTGAGAGAATCCTGCGATTATTTGTGCAAACTTGTCCTGAGGATAAGCACAAATTCTGGAAGTCTTGATGCAAAGAAGTTGCCCAAAATTAATTGCAATAATTTCTTATTACAGGTAAAATAGAAATCATATATATAAAGAAATCTAAATTATGCAAAATTATCTTTTTTTTTTTCAATTTAAGCATACAATCAACAATTTATATGCGGATAACTCTATCATTTCATTCTCCACTTTGCTCACATTGCTCTATTTGACATCTGTACAAATGTTATTTCATATAAACGCTGCTGATTTCTCAGATTTATCACCATGCTTACTATTTGTTCAAAATATTTGCAAAGAAATAAAATTTCTACACATGCTGTTTATTGCATTGAATATTAGAATTAACAGTATAGTTAGAGATGAACAATGTGATTCTCGAAAAAATGAAAATGCTTATTCCAATTCTGATATAAACAACAAATTATTACTAACTGCAAATTATAGAATATGTTTGCAATCTCCCAAGATTAATTTTAACTTCAATAAATGTGTGGATGATAATCTTTTCTATGAGAAACTGTGGTCATCACTGAAAGCTGGTGCGATGAAAGGTGTTGTTTGTTAGAATCTTATTGTATCTCAGAATTGAGCGACCACATTTCTCATAAAATTATTAACGATTCCCAGGCAAACATAAGGATCTATTTAAAAGGTACGCAGGCAAATATCGTCCATCTCACGAGTTGTCTACAGCATTATCAGACTTTAGCAATTCTTGGAACAGTATGAGCGGATGGCTGTCTCCTCGTGCACGCTCCACTAAATGCGTGCAGATTTTGTCAAATGGAAAACCACTGTCGCCCTTATATTCTCGATTGCTACAGCGTTCTAAATTGAATCTAAAACGTTCCAGAGGTTCTCTGCAATTTTAGATATTTTAACATGTTGAAATTTTGATTGCTCTCTTGCAATTTAAGATTAAATCAGTGTATTTGCTTTCAGAAAACTTATTGTACAGCTCGAGTACGAGCTACGAAGGATTGAATTTAACACCAAGGAAACGTCGCTCAACATCTGAACAAATAATAAAGAATAAATGTGATGGAAGAGCGAGGGATCTCTTTAATTCTGCTGCCACATCGTCTTTGTCGTGTGTATCCTCGAATTCGGAAAATTAACAGGATGCAGATGTTCGATGAAATTAGAATTCACAATATTGGTATCGAATATTTTCAATTACTCTAATTTGAAGAAGACAATTTTGATGATAACGTAAATTCTTAAAAGTATAGACAATATGTTAGTAATTTGAGAGAGCTTATTAATGTTAATTTATATATTGAAATGTAATGCATATGTGTGATATTATATTGCTTCATGATATATTTATTTCACTATCGTTATGTATTCCTTTGTACTTTAAGTTTGAATTTTCACATGCAGTTTCACAGGCTTTTTTCTGTAGATTTTAGCCTTGCTTATATAATACAGACGAAAAAAAGAAAATAATGAATAAACTTGTATTTCGTAAAATTGTTCGGAGATTGTTGCAATTCCTAGATCTGAGCAATATCTTCTATCATTTCCAAAAAAGAGCAAACATTATCACGTATAACCCTTTCAATATTTTCAACACATGTTCACCTCCACCGGAAGATAATCTTCAACCTATATTTTCAGAGTGCGTTCGCACTTGTCGCAAAATTATTCAGATTCGCATCTTTATTCTCTGACATTAAAAAAATTCGCCCGATTAAAGATCAATCGTAATTTCGCAATAACGTTGCGAGTATATTATACTGTAGTTTATTGCACATGACAATGTAAGAAAAAGAGAAAGAGAGACAGAAAAGTGCATACGCGTCGCGCAAGTATGGCGGTAATCCTATCAGCTGATAGCGTCCGTCGTTGGGATGACGGACCAGATTTTGGTTAATTGGATTAGCTTATAGCAAATACCCCCTTCCCCGCCACCGTCGATGACCACAGGTTGCGTGTGCTGCTGGGCTACGTTACGTATATACGATACAAATGACGCATAGACGCATAGAATGCTGATGCATTTCTTGTACGTTGACACGAGATACTACGACATCAAGGAAGAACCGAGGACGAGCACGCATCGCTGACAAGCGGAGGAGAACTCGCGGGAATGTCGCAAGGTATAGACAGAGTTCCGTCGAGTCGAAAAGTGAAAGGTTAAGAACTTCGACTTCGGCGACGGTTAAAGGAGAAACCGCGAGAGCGAGTCCGCTTTGATCGCGGATCGGCCTGCGTGAGCGGATCAATCTGTGATGAGCGACTCCGAACAGCGGCAATTGCACGTGCCTTATCGAGAATACCACAGTCAGAACAACACCAGTCCCGCGGTCACTCTCGTGGAAACCGATGCGCTGGTGGATCTGTCCATCAATAACCATAATCAGCGCCTATCGTCGCAGAACGAGCGACAGTCGCCGGCGCCGCCGCCGCCGCCGCCACCGGGGGACCTCCTGCCAGACGTCGAGTTCATTCCCGGTCTGAGCAACGACCAAACCCTAGCCATAGATTCCTCCGGGATCGACCGGGAGAGCCAGCCTCTCCTCGGTCGCTTGGAGCTCGATGTTACGTTCAACCGATTTCCAGGTTCGTCGAATTATGCTTCGACTAACATAGTTAATTATAGCGGTGTCTTCTTTTAGTGCACGCTCGTTTGTGACTCATCTAGTGACATTTGAGAATCGTGATAGTGTTATCTTGTACATAGCATTACATTTCTGTATATATTGTAGATGATCCACAGTTCACGGAACTGGTGTGGCAGGCTGAGTGTGCGATAGACAATGGGGTTTATCCAGAGAGGATATACCAGGGTTCCAGTGGTAGTTATTTTGTCAAAAATCCCGCAGGGGTAAGATGTATTTCTTTAATCTTCTTGCAAAAGTAAGGAGCTTAGACTCCATTATAGCTTCCAATGGAGCTAGTGATACACGAGCATCGCTAATCTCATACTGTTCTCAACAGAAAATAATAGGTGTATTCAAGCCAAAGGATGAGGAACCTTATGGCAGGCTGAATCCAAAATGGACAAAATGGATGCACAAGCTTTGCTGTCCCTGCTGCTTTGGCAGGAGCTGTCTGATCCCGAATCAGGGATACTTGAGCGAGGCAGGCGCGAGTCTGGTCGATCGCAAACTAGGCCTCGGCGTCGTGCCGAATACTAGAGTAGTGAAACTCGTCAGCGAGGTGTTCAATTATCCACCCCTGGATCGTCAGAAGGCACGCATGAAACAGGCTATCATGGACCAGTTTCCCACAGTGGGATCGCACTTCAATCGTATCGGCTTGCCACCAAAGATCGGTTCCTTCCAAGTTTTTGTGGACGGTTACAAGGATGCTGACTATTGGCTAAGACGATGGGAAAACGAACCCATGCCGGCGCGTTTGAGTCGAGAATTTCAACTTCATTTCGAGCGTTTAGTCATACTGGATTATATCATCAGAAATACAGACAGAGGTAAATACAATTGAGCTGCTTGCACCTGTTATAAGTTATATCGTATCTTGTTGTTTGTGTATAACAGGATAATTTTGCTCTGGTAGGTAACGACAATTGGCTGATCAAGTATGATACTAGCGTCAGCAAAAACGGATCTGAGCAGGGTGAGGTGAAGATCGCGGCGATCGACAACGGCCTGGCCTTTCCTTTCAAACATCCGGACTCTTGGCGGGCGTATCCTTATCATTGGGCATGGTTGACTCAAGCAAAACAGCCGTTTAGCGAAGTTACGAGAGAGCTAGTCCTGCCGCAACTCTCAGATCAGAACTTTGTACAGGATCTTTGCGACGATCTACACCAATTGTTTAAAGTAAATTACATTGAAGAGATTATCACATCGTGTGTGTCTTATATGCAACGATAAGTATAATTTGTTCATCTATTTCAGCAAGATAAGGGCTTTGATCGGCACCACTTTGATAGGCAAATGAGTGTGATGCGTGGTCAGATCTTGAATCTACAACAGGCCCTGAAAGACGCCAAAAGCCCAGTACAATTGGTACAAATGCCGGCTGTAATCGTGGAAAAGTATATATTCTTATTTATGTCCATTAAAAAATAGAACAAATTATACTATATATATTTGATGCATAAATGTGCTTCTATCCCGCAACATTTCATGTGCTTTATTTTATTCCAGGGCCAAAGGAAACGGTGCCCCCAGATTGTTTTCATTCTCTGACACCTTTACTCAGCGCTTCCAGAACAAGAGTCCGTTCTTCTCTTGGTGTTGAAGATAGGAGTTGAATCAAGTGTTTGTGAATCAGTGTCAGATGATGGAACTGTCCTGCCCGTCGCGAGAATAATGTGTAATGAATTATTTTTCTAAGTTTATCCTATTACACATTTCTACCTCTCTTTCTTAAGTTTTATTTCTGTGCGACTGCAGATCAATCAGGAGGAGATGGTTATCACTCTTAGGCTGTCCTCTATTTATATATATATTTAATCTCTTTTCTCTCTCAGTTTTTAATTGAGATATAAAATAAAATTCATACTATATATTGTATACAGTAAATACATATATATATGTATAATGTTAAACCACAGATTTTTTTAATGCGCTTAATGTGCGAAAGAAGTGTAAATTAGGCGCGTTTAAAGTTTAGGTATACATAATATATAACCCACAAAACAAGGCATAAGCCAAGTTGCACGCTTGAAATACATCTCTCGTGTCTTCCACATACACGTACACATTGTAGCTTGTGCCAATTGGTGAAAAGAGTTCATAGATCAACGCCTAGAGAACGACTAATGTCATACAGCTACAATTTAGAGAAGTCGAAAGACAAAATATCTTATATTCTTCTATATTTGAGGATATAAGATATTTTTTTTTTTATCTTTTGCATCAAAATGTGACGTTAGTTTGTCACAAGAGGTGTCGATTATTAAATACTTAAAACGCTGTATACAATTTTTTAAAGTTAAACTGTGATCTTTCGCGATACACACGTCGTGTCACGTGTATTGATGAACGAAAAAATTCCACGTAGTTATAACAACGCTCTAACCATTAAGTACAAATTAAATTGCTACTGAAATACATGGACGAAATAGAGTTTCTAGTGCAATTTTTATGGTATTTTTGCCTATTTTCTTTTTATATTACATATTTCGTTTTATCTATGAGAAAAAAGAATCAAGCGCAATCATATTCGAATCAAAATTCATATCACAGATGGTATAAGCAAATGATTGATATCTCGAGAAGTCTCGATAATATATTTTTCCGGCGAGAATATCACGAAGTTAGTTTCTGTACCATGTTGTATGCATATGCATGTCATTTTATTAGATTTTTACAATGTTACAAACTTTAACTCTACAAGATACATAATATTATTTTTAATGTTTTGATATTTATTACAATATCATTTTTTATGCAGAGGAATATTAATGCAATTGTGCATTGCATACATATATGTATGATACGGTAAGAAGAAAGGAGGTCATCTAAAGCTGCAATATGGAGGTTGTTGAGTCTTGTTCGAAGAGGAAAGCCTTATCATCTGCTAAAACAACGTGCCCATGCAAGGCTAAAGTAATCTTTATTTCACCTTGCAAACTCAATTATTTCTAATGATTTTTATATACAATGCTGAAATCCATTACTATGATTGATATTTCGTATGCAATGTTGAATTTTTCATTATAATAATTAATTGCCCAGTCAACAGTCATTAATGTATATTTATAATTTACAATTGTTACTAATTATTATTATTTCATATTGTAATATAATATACGATCGATTATCTTATATTTACGATTATTATATAATATTCGTACGCGCATACAGTATGCCAAAAGATATGTGCAGCCTCCGCGTGCAAAGTCCTTCGCACCGGAGCGAATGTATAAGCTGCCGTCAAAACAACTCGAGACTAGTACAACTTATCATTTGTCGTATTTAAATGTGGATCCGCGTTATGCGCGATCGCAACCGATTCGGCCCGTTCACAGTCTTCAAAGCAGTACCGGAAAATTTATCGACGAGACGACGAATCAATTATCTTACAGGCCCGTATGGCAGATTGTTAAAGCGGAGCCAATTATACCAAAACGTAGGTGGGTAAGAGAAAAGGATGAATGTATTTTATATCTTTTTGCGCCGTTAATATATTCGCAATGTGCAAAAGGAAATTATTTTTTATACAGGCACGAATGTCTCTACTGAATAAGAATATCAAAATTTTATTATATTTTTTGTATATTCTTTTTACACTTTTTACATTTATTAATAATTTACCATTATACCTGGATAGAAACACAGAGAAAAATTAATAATTATCATTAATTATTACTAATAATTATTATATGATAAATTATTATTTTAATTCTAACGTAAAAACAAAAATTAAAGATAAATGTAAAAATTACCAATAACATGTTTGCGCATACAAAAGAAAGTCTCTTCAATTATTATTCATTAATTGAATTTTCTAACTTTACAAATTATATTTATACAATAATTATATTTTATTTATTAGAATGACAGCTCCGGGTGTAATGGAAACCGTAACAACGGTTCGTCGCGATTATACGCCAAAGCATGTCGAGAAGCCGGAGATGATTATACCCTGCGGAAGTATCCGCACAAGTTCAGCACCCTTAGATGACAGAACGATGACGAGACTATCATATATTTCTCCTGGATCTATTGAACCTGCAATCAGTTTTAAGCCGATAATAAAATATTGTCCACCGAACCAGCCGCTATTTAGAGAGACGACGCAGAAGCTGAGCTATCAACCCTTTGTCGTTGATAAGAAGGAACTCTATCCCTGGGCGCAGAAACGGGCGTATAAGTATGTACCGTGCATAAATCTTTGAATATTATACATTTTGTGATACGGTTACGTAATAATAAATTAATAATAAAATATACATTCAATTGTAATAACATAAATTATTTTCCATAACGTGTTCCATGACGTTTATCTGTGTGTAAAAAAATGTTGATTCAAATATATATGACTTTATTTCTGATATTAATTAAATTCTCTTGAGAATATATAAAGTAATGAAAATTAAATTCTTTATGAGAAATAATATAAATATATAACAATATCTGTCCCTATACAAAATCTGTCTTTACGTTTTTTTCTCCTTTCTTTTTATGCATGCGTTGGTATAATATAAAAAACAATATTAATGTATTTTAACTCTATTTTTAAGACCTCCAGATATTGCAATGTGTGGCAAAACTACTTATTCCGAGAGCTACATAGAGAACTACGCGGCTTCAATGGAAAAACCTTTTCTTCCTATGGCGGCATATATATTTCCATACGGTGCCGAATTCGCGAATAAAACTATTTACAAGGAGAGCTATCTGCCAGGTGATGCGGAGCGCGTGGAGCCGTTTATTCCCTGCGGCAGTATCTCTATCCCCGACGTAAAAATGGCCACCGATACGACCAACAAGGTGACTCCTCTCTTCTCCGATTATGCCTGGATAAAAACAAACAATGGCGTGCCACCTTGTAGTTGAGTTATCAACGAGTCTGGACAGAGAGGCGGAAGCCGTTCGTACC
This sequence comes from Formica exsecta, assembly GCF_003651465.1. Taxonomy (NCBI): domain Eukaryota; kingdom Metazoa; phylum Arthropoda; class Insecta; order Hymenoptera; family Formicidae; genus Formica; species Formica exsecta. The sequence continues at coordinate 752,196 of NW_021848510.1, forward strand.
CCCGCGCCCTAGGGATATAACAGCCGGTAGAATGCAATCGGAGACGACGACTCGTTGCGAATATGTAACAAAAACGACATTGCGTCCAGACCTCGTCATCCCGTGCGACAATATTCGCATCGCCGACGTACCGTTTGAGAGAGACACGACTACCGGGTTGTCTTACGTAAAACTCGATGCGATAAAACCCGTTCGCAGTTATAAGCCCATAGTTACGCAATATCGCAGGTAAGATGGAGAAGCGTGAAAAAAGGTTTATATACACTGGTGTTCAAAGAAAGTGCATCACCCAATTAGCTCTGAACTATTGGCATTGTGTGGTATCTGCAGTTGCCAGAAAGAAACCAAAGACCTTTCGTGAACTTCAGGAAGCGATAATTCGTATTTGGAATCACGAATTATCAGTTGAATATCTTCAAAACTTGATCTTGTCAATGCCTCGACGATGTGCTGCTGTTATTAAGGCCAGAGATGGTTCAATTAAATATTAGTTTGCACTTAGTGAATTTTTCATTCTATTTTTTATTTAAAATGATAAACTGAAGCAACTTGAGGGCTTTTGATAATATTTCAGTCATTGTCGTATTTATAAAACTGTTGTATAAAGGTTGCGAATACTCAATTTGGAATATTTTAAAAGCACATGTCAAATATTAGTTAGTTTTGCGTTAACTATTAATAAATACTTTTGTTATTCTTTATATTTCTACTGTATTTTGTGATGCTTGTCATTAATAAGTAACATACTGTACTATCGCGAAAAATGATGAGAAATGTGAAATTCCTAAGTAATGCACTTTCTTTAAACACCAGTGTATATACCAAGTAAAAAAGGACTACAAACGACGTCTCTATGGAGAAAAAAAAAAAAAAGGAAAAAAAACGAGAAGAATTTATTTCCTCTCGGGAGAAGAAAACTTTTCAACTGAAAAAAGAGACGTCTAATTTAAACTGTGTTCTTACGATGTGTTTAGCCTATTTTTCAAATGCGAATTGTTGCAATTTCAATTCTGCAATGCATCCCACTTTGTCCACAGGCCGGAAATTAAGATAGATTCCGAAACGATAAATAAATTATCGTATCAGGCGTGGGCGTCGAAATCCAAAGAAGAATTTCCGTGGGCCCGAAAGATTAAATATCGGCCGCCCAAACATCCGATGATCAGCGATACGGTCTATCACATGAGTTATCCCGCACCGGGCCATTATATCGAGGACAATACGTGCGTAGAGTGCCCGTGTCCAATTGATGAGCAAGATGACATTTCTATGTCTACTGCGGCAAGAGCAGCATCTTAAATATTTTTGAATTAGATACAATATACACTTGCTGATATATTATACATCATTTTAATTCATTAACGATCTATTTTCAGGATAAAGATTCTTTATATATTAGATAAAATAAAATTACTTTAGGGTAAAACAAAAATTACCAAATTTCTTTATAAATTTTCTAAAAAAAGAGATTATCCTCATGTATGTTCTCTGAATATACTAATATTTTCCGGAAAAGAACGATTGCTTCAATTAGAATTGTTAACTAAAATTCTTTACACCGTATGTTAAAAAGATTCTAATGAGTTAATATCAAAAATGAATAAAAAAAGCAGGATTAAGCGGATTTATACATTTTGTTCTTCGAGAATCATGATAATTCTGTTCCAAGTACGCAGCAATAAATAGCCGGTATATTGATTTACAATGTACTTTATTGCGAAAACATGCATGTTATGTCAAATATAGCAATGTAATAAACAAGGAGATGTGCATATCAGTAATATAATAGTCATTTCTCGCTTAATCGTTCTCGATAATAAAATAAACTCTAATTTTCAATAAAAAGAACAATAGACAATGATAATGTCTATATTTACTCAAAACACACATTCTTGTACATATATAATAATATAAAGATAACGTTGTGTGTGTATTCCTATTCGCGACGGATTTGTGTTTTACATTATGGATACATATATAATAATTGACAGATTTTCTGTTAATATATGCATAAGACATATATATATAAGGGAAGAAAATAGACCATAGTAAGTTAACTTTAAGCTTACAATGTATACGTGCGTGTCTAAAGTTGGATCTGCTCTGTATACATCTCCTTACTCTCTCTTTATACATTCTCTCTTTCTGCTCTAAAAATTAGATTATCTGCTAAATAACGCATATATGAATTTCCGCGAAAAGTCATCTTTTCGGAAGATCATATATGTATATATAAAAATCTAATATTGCGGGGATAACGCTTAAGGTATAAAATAAAAACTAATTAAAAAATTGTTACAACTTATTTTCTTAAATTCGCTAGAACTTATCGAAAAATTTAAGAATACAAGGTTTAAAAAACTATAAAGCACTTAAAAGATCATATCAAATTGTCACATTATTATAATGCATTCTTCGCGATTTGATCTGATCTTTTCCTAAAACTCAAATCGAATGCAACTAGAGCTTTTTAACTGGATTTTTCTTTTCATTCAATATCTTTTTCCAAAAATCCACACATTCAATTGTAACTTGACTATGCGATCATGTATATGTATATGAAGATGATTGTCTATTTCTTTAATTAACATTTCTTGTACTCTCAAAATCTCTTCGGTGAATATCTAGCTTCTATATCTAATTCTTCTAAACGTATTTTTAAATTTGAAGGTAATAATAACATTATTTTCTTTTATATAGTGTTCTCTAAAAGTGTAAAAAATCAATTTGCGACTATCAAATATTTTTTGAATTATCATTAAACATTAAAAAAAGAAGAAAAAATGAGCACATTTCACAGATTATCCGCTAACATTTTTTCTACAAAATGATATAAGCATTTAATAAAAATAATTCTTATATATACATGAATTTATATATATATATATATATATGTCATACAATGTATAGATATGAATTAAATTTCTATTCTTATATATAAGGTGTGTAATTATATTTATAATTACAAGAGCCCTCTTAACGCTATGTCATAGATAATAACAATCTTTGTACGTAGATTTCTTTATATCCTACAAGAATTTAAAATAAAGTCGTTAAATGATAAAGTTGAAGGAGACATGAAGAACGTAAGAAAAAACAAAGATTCGATAAAATATCATCAAAACATCAACTGTAGTGCGAACACAAAGAAGTAATTTTTGGTGTCGCTTTCTCACTAGTATAAATTCATTATATGTAAATGTGTAAGAAATAAAAGATTAGAAGAGGAGTAGAAAAAAAGCATTGACCGAACGTCGAAGGGTTCTCCGTTTTTCGATTCAAAAAGTTATATTTACAAAGAGGGAAGAATTCACACAAGATTTTCATCCCAACACAAAATATTGTGTAAAAATAATTACGCGCGAAGATATTTTCACGCGTATCAGCATGTTTTGTGCAGATATTCTCAAACTTTATTACACTTAGGCGCGATTTGTGTGCATGATCAACAGATATATATTACTATTTTATATAAATGTATATACAGTGATTCCCGATTGTAAGCATACATTGCTCAGCTATTTTTCACTAATAAGACACCGGACTTGTTCTCCAGGAATTGCTCTTTGTCAGCATCAAAGCTTAATCGTTTAAATCAAATAATCGGCTGAAGCTTTAGAATCGCTCTGTCAGGAACCGCAGGTTCGTTTGCTTACAATGGAATCAAGAATCGTATCTACAACCGGGAGTCTCCCACTGTATATATAGATATAGATATATGCATGTGTAATATAACACCCTTCTAATTCTGGAATGATCGAATTCTTCTTTTATTTTGAAATCTTCCCTCAATTCTCCCACTCTAATGGCACATGTACGGAACGAAAATACCATCGCTCCGCATTTTATCTTTCACTCGCTTTCTCACTCTACGCATAATTAGATGACGAATGAGTAATAGGGGAATAGCGCAAAAGGAAAATTCTAAATTATTCAAAATGATGCGAAATTCAGAATAAAGAAGACGATTGAGAATAGCGAGGTTCTCATAACAACTCTTACAATTTTTTTTTTTTACAATTTTCTAAAGATGTAAGAAAGCTAATTCTTTCGTAATTATGTTTGTGTGTATATGAGTACGAATTGTTCTTATAAAAAAAAAAAGGAGAAAAAAATATAGTTTACATATTTCACTTTAAGATACATTAATTCCCTCCCTGTATTAAATAATAATTCACGTATCATTGTATAATATATATATATGCTGTTGTTTCGCCAATTTGTGTAGAACGTAAAACTGACAGAGATCGAAGAAAGATAAAGATCAACATCGGGCTTTATGACGATTATCATTCGCATACCTTTTATTGTGGCTTGATAGCGTTGTACGTCGATACGTCGGTGAAGTCCTGCAAGTTGAAGTTGAAGTTCTGCAATTGGTCCAGGTTGAGATTTTCATCGATCGGCTGCATCAGTTCCATGTCCAAGTCCGAGCTTGGTTGTCCGATGCTTGACTGGCCGAGACCCGGAGCGTAACTATCACAGATCAAAACACATCCCCAATCACTGGCAATCCGCTGGTAATAAATTATCATAAGCTATAAAAATCTCTTTCTCTCTTTCATATTTCTTTTTTTCCTTTCTTTTTTGAAAGAAGTGCGTGTGCTTCTATCTACTATTTATTTTTTTAGAGATGACCGATTATAGCCGGTATAGCCGATACAACATGGCAAAAAGGGGAATACGAATGACAATCATAAGAGCCCCGTCCGAACCAAAGTAGTTAGTACATCGGTCACTTGTTCTCGAGAAAAGCAAAAGAGGAAGTCGTGGTTTCGAATGGTTTGTTTCTCCTTCAATCCTTTGCGACTCGTGCATAGCACGAGGCAATAAAATGACGATACATGTATATTTTGATGAGTTTGCAAATAACGACTTTACTCAATTGCCAGCTGCGAGTGATTGGAGCTGTATTTCGCAGGATAGTATCAAATTTTTGGTGTTGTACCGGCTTTTTCCGGCTTTCTTGGATACAATTGTTATACTTAAATTGGGACTTTCGTCTATCCCATTCGTGGTAAATATGCATTCTTTTCAATACACGAATGTTTACGCTCGTACACATTCTATATATACAACATTACGAATTAACAATATGCAAGAATTCATAATATAAAAGCTATATATTATATGTTAAGGGGTTGTGCCTAGTCAGAAGGTCGAAAAAAAGACGAATTTTTGGGAATTCGTTTTTTGAAAAAGCATATAGCATATTTTTTTTTACAAAAGTTTCTATATTCAAAAAAGTTACATTTGACAAAGTTACAGTAAAATTTTGGTGCAAAAATATTAATTTATAACGAAGTTATAATGTCGATGTCCGTGAAGCGTTTATTCCAGTGTTTCCGTTTTGCGAACCACTACTGTTAACTGGGTTATCTGCAATCAAAAATTCGAGAAAATTTAGTGAATATATTAGTTTATCTACTCTTTAATGGTTCTCTGTTACAAAAAATTAATCTGCGATAAAATGGCGACCACTTAAAATGAAATTACCGATTTTCGTAAAAAAAAACCGCTCATTTTTCGTCTATAAAAACTGCACATTGAAAAAAAGATCCTTCGTTCAAAATCTAGATTTTTATGTTTAAAAGAAGCTTGCAAAAATTGAAATAAATTGGTGCAGCGGTTTTCAAAATATATATTGGTCACCGACTTTAAAAACGTGGTTGTGAGAAAAACGCGTTTAAAGTTTCAAGTAAAAAATTTATTTTTCAACTTACACATAATCATCTATTCCAGGCCCATACAGTAGGCCTTTTGCTGCAGCAGTTGCTGCCTCCAAAACATCAATTTGCTCTTGCCGACGACGCATTCTTCCCTCCAGAGTATTCTCTTGCACGCGGCGGTCAGAGATCTTTATGCGGGCAGTGTCTTCTTTCTCCGCATATTTATGGACGTTTGGGCAGCTTACTCCGATGAATTGTAGCATTTTCAATAATACACCTGAGCCTTCATTAAATACACAAGCAGCGATGTATACGGCTATACTGAGGCACGCACTTATCACATAATAATAAAATTTTAAATCCGAGGCCGCGCGCACACTTGCAATTTGTAATTTAACATTTCCATCACACTGTTTGCACTTAACAAAACTTGAAATTGCAGCAAATACGATGATAAAGTTCAAAATTGTATATTCTATTGTCTTGCAGCACAACAAACTCCTTTTGCATCTTCAATTTTTTCGCAGATGCACTAAAAGTACTTTCCTCATGCTCCACCGTTTTCGGATTAATCCTTTGCTTCCTTTTTCTTGATCTTGATTTTCGAAGATTTTCTGTCTCTCGAGTCCTTTTTACGATCCATAATTATTTAGAAAATAGAAAACTACAGAAGCGAACGTTCGACTGGGCAGCTCAAACTGCTATACTGCCAGCGTCTCCGAGTTTCGTGTACGTTGGTCTGAAAGTCTTTTGAATTTGCTATTATACAGTTTATAAGACTTTTCGTACACACTAATACAAGCAGCATACAATAAATGGCTCACAAGTAGGTAGGAAGAGACAACGTTTTTCCTAGCGCAGCTACCGCATTATACTTGCGCGGAGCGCTTCGAGGAACATATATTTAAGATTGTATATCTCCAACAAATTTAAACGGATTAACTTGAAACTTTCAGGGAATATTTCTAACATTATGTACTTCGAGAGAAAATGTGAAATTTCCAAAACCGAAAATTTCTGACTAGGCATAATCCCTTAAGCCATAATATAGTAAACCGTTGCATTCGAAAAGTGAATAGTAGAAAAATACTTGGCAGTCGAAAAATTAATTACGCATTAATGATTTTTCTGATTGGTCCACAATTGAGATAATTATACGATAGAAATTGTTAAGATAAAATTGATTTATACAACAATAGAGATACGATCGATTTTTTCTATTCTATATACATACATATGTATGATCAGAACTGAGCGTTTTCTCTATTCTAAAACATTCTCTCGGACGACATTTTTACTAATGATGTATACAAATGAAAATGTCGTTAAACACGTTCTATCAAAATAACATAGTTATGTGATCACAAGATAAATCTGAATAGTAAACAGTACAAAAAGAAAATCCTGGAATTTAGAAGAAAGCTGATTTGTAATAAAAAAGAGCGAGAATAGAGGAATGCTGAAAGAGAGAAGAAATTGATTGCCAACTGCATCTGCTCTAAAATAAAGTGTTTATCTTCACAATGATAAGTTTAAAAAGGGAACGAACTAATGAGAGTCAAGAAAACAAAGTGCGAATAATTATCTTGAACAAACTCCTTTAATTATCTAAATAATAATTTCGGTCTCCTTTTTTTGGACCATCTTCAGTAACTGTTAACTAAATAATACATGTCATGTTTCTCTGTATGATATGTATTACTTTGTTAATAATTATTAAAAATGATTCGAAAAGGGAACGAAACGTTTATATCTGGATAGTTAAAGGAATTTGTTGAAGATAATTACTCGCGTTGTTTTTCACGCTTGGCTCTCTTTAATCCATTTCTCTCTCTTTTTTGTTTTTATGTTATTTACTAAAGTCTTACATTTTTTTTGTACAAATTTATTTAGAAATTTGAATTTTTTGTTATAAATCAAATTATTCGTACAATATAGATACTATAGTTATTTTATACACACTAATGTCAAAAATAAACAATAATAAAAATTCGAATAGAAAACAGAGATCGAACTTTTAATACCAATTATACAACTTAATGCATTATTAACAATATTTAAAGTTAAAATATAATTGTATATAAAGGCACTTATATATTTGAAATATTATATAGTTTAAAATTTTTCAGATAAATTTATTTGAAATAAATGATCTTAAAGCGCATAAAAAGAAGAAAGATGCACTAAATGTTCCTTTATAATCACTTTTTTGTCTTCCTAGATTAGGCAATTCCACCACTCTGAATATCGCAGCGTGCTTCGCGCGCGCAAGAGAATAAACTCACCCCTACATCGCAAGTAGTATTCAACCGCCAGGGGAGAGAACGCGGAATAGAGCGCTAATAGCCACACAGGCAATTAAACGCGGCGAATACATAAATACACGTCATTAACTCGCCGCTCAAAGAGTTTGCCGGGGCGATTAAGGCCTTTTAAGGCCCAGCGCACGCCATTCATCCGGCCGCGGGGACCCTTCGTTGTCGAGATGCAATTTTCGAGCTTTTTCTATCCGCGCCTACACGCACACGCGACATATATGTGTATTAGCTTACTGATCTCAAAGTCCGCGTTTCTACTTTCGTTGTCAAAGATATCGGGGATTGTTCGCGGATTCTCGACAATTCTGGGAAAGTTGTAAATAATACAAGAGAGAGGCGAGTTTTATTTTACAGATATCAACGAGTGAATTTTACGACTCTGTTAAATAGATTAAAGAATTTCTCTCTCACGATACGCTGAATAATATATATTTTTATCTTCCATTGAATTCTCTATTTATCTCTATTATAATCGCGATACAATTCGCTATTCAACGCGATATCTCCCTCTAACTTGTATGTATATGTTGGTGTATATTTTGAATAAAATAATCTTACCTTATATATATATATATATATATACGCTCTCTTATGATGAAATACTACGACAGTTTAATAAATTAATATTTAATGTATAAGGTCAGTGGGGCACAAATAAAAACATAAGCAGTAAGATAATGAAGCAGTAAGCAAACCAATTTTCAATTTTTGATTTGTTTACTTTACTGCTTCATAATCGATTTACTTACTATTTATGACTTACTGCTTACGTTTTTGTATGTATGTATCACTGGTCTAATATAATGCCCTTTAATACTAAATTTATAGATAGTTGGTCCAATTACTGTGATTATTGGACAAAATACTAAAACAATAAATATATGCATCGTGAGAAGATACAACAAAAATAATCAAAAATAAAAAAGAAAAGACGAATATTAACAACAATTTAACATGATCATCATTGAATGACCGAACCATCGTATTTTCATACATATTTTAAACATTTTGATAAATAACCGTTATTTGTGCACTTTCATTCTTTTGATAAGACTAGTAGGGAATAACCCATTATCAATATATACAATATCATCCACAAAATCAATTAGATATAATTTGTCGTATATTTCGATGCATATTGATTTCTTCTGTCGTAGCTAAATTATAAAACTAAATATACCGTAAAAATGTCTACAAAAAGTATCCGCAAAAAAGTACCTACAAAAAGTTCGTGTAACTACCACTATATTTTTTTACAAAGTTTTGTGTCAAAAAATCTTTATGAAAAAAAAGAAAGAAAAGAAAGAATACTGATGGTTTCTATTTGGAGATCCAGAGATATGCAAAGTGTGAGCTACTTGCAAGGAATGTTTCACAATTCTCGTTCTCTGCGAATTTACTGATTATATCTCTTGAAATTACCTCACATACATTTCATTATCTTCCATAGGTACATCCCATAAGTATATTGCATATCCTGGTATAATTAAAATATATTTCAATATACAATAAAATAAAATAAAAAATGAAATCTTTTATGTTATCAAAAGTAGAAAAATTCATAAACAAGATTTAACAACGATACATATTTAATTATATTGCTCATTTTTGAAACTATGGTTCAAAAATATCAAATTTTTCTATCTTAGGTTATTAATCACAAAATACAAGGAATACAAAACGTCCGGAAAATCGTGCTACAAGAGACGAGAAAGCGATTTATCGAAAAAGAAATACAAGAAAAAATACAGAATATCTTTCTCATTATCCGAATAAAAAAAAATTATTTTCCTCAAAAACTGCACGATTAATAAAAAAATGTTACATACTTTTATTCGGTTTATTGAACATGTGCAGTCTGAGATTCGTTTCCTTTTCAAGGAGATAACGAGATATGAATGCGTTTCAACGAGCGTATCTAGCTATCTCTATCTTAGCACCAATTAGATTATCAATCGGAATCAATTCGAAAAATTTAGTCAAGATTGTCGATTGGGTATTACCCAAGAGACTGACCTTGATGCTACAGACGGCGTGTCCCTTACAGAAGGATCGGGGCTGTGCGTTTGAAATATGGTCTGCGGAGTGGCGGGATAGCTTCCGCTTGGTGCAGCTTGGCTGTTGTTATTTATCCCCCCTACGGAGGAATGAGACGGCGTTTGACCACCGAAGCCGGGCGTGCTCCAAGCTGGTACCTGCGTTACTAATTGTGGCTTGATATACCCATTCGTCGATGCTTGCTCTGCAGAAATCAATTAATTATTACTGATTAATTCACTTAATAATAAATTAGATAAATTGATTCGCTACAAAATGCGACACCTACCACTAACTGGTGTACAGTATTTGGAAAAAACCTGATCTTTATTTAGATTTGGATAAAGATATAACAAGTGTTGTAAATCGTAAATGCGGTCGGCCAAGCTACGAATGGCGAAATCTTTGCCTGTAAATGGCTGCAACATAAAAACTTGATCCTTTTGCTCTGAAAAAACATTGAAGGTGTAAGAAATTAATGATATGACGTACATATCAGCATAAAAATCACACATAATAATTTGGTATTTGTTTCGATACTTTACCTCCAACCCATGCGATAGTAATACCACCGAGTTCAGAATCGGAAAATCGCATCAAGAAGGTGCCTGCCTGACAGTTTGCCAGTATCTCTTCCGCTTGCTTCTTCCGGACGAATCCAAGAATGCATCCATCCACCCATGGATTTTTTAAATGTTCCCTGGTCAACTTCATGATAGCATAGAACCATTCCCAAAACGTGAAGCTTCTCTCGGGCAATGGTTCCTTACAGAATTGTGCCCAGCTCAGCGGTGTATTCGAATAATCTTGCGGTACAGTACCACGGAATGCTTTCTCCGCAAGAAATCTGAGATGGTCCGGAGTCAAAGCGCGACCAGTAGCCGCGCGAAATTTCATGTTTAGGGCTTCCGCTACTTGTCGCCATAGTACTTTATCAGGTACGAGAAACGGCACTCTCCCTGCTTCAGAGAAAGCATTATCCCAAGTAACTGTGGCCCAAGCATGCGGTTCTTGATTCCCGTGTACAATTACGACTACGGGCAGGCTCAGGGTCCAAACATGGAATACTAATTCGCCGCCGCCGACAGCGAATGTCGATTGGAAAAGTAACGAGAATTTTTCATCCATGACGGATTCTGTGCCCTTTTTCTCGGCTCGTTTAATCTTCTTCAACTGCATGTTGCGAAAGCTCACCGATAGTTGTCCAACCGTCTATACGAAATATTACGGAAAATATGTAACAATATTTTTAATTATCTACTTTATATTATTCAGAATGTCTACTCATATTTTGTAAAAAAGATTACCTAGAAATTCCAGGTATTTTTATTTAAAATTACAGATAAAAAAAATTTTTTTAATTTTTTGAAATAAAACTTTTTATTGTATGCCTTTTCTAATGCTTTTCACTTAAACACAGAGCCATTTAAGTTTCAAGTGCTGCATTTTGCAAATTTACTGAAAAAAGTGAATAGCTTTCATATAATAAATATTTTTCACATTTTCTTTTTTAATTTTTTGAGTCTCAATAAAAGTCTATGAAAATTCCCTTATTTTTCCAAGTATAAAAAAATCCCTGAGAATTCCAAGTTTTCCCAAGAAGTAGACATTCTATTACTGCGCGCGTGCACACACATTTATAATATAAAATTAGTATTAAATATTCTCGCAAACCTGATGAAATTCCATCGAGCCAGTGTTATTTAAAATTTCGCCGCTGACTTCACTATTCTTCATTTTGTCATTCTTCAGTAAAGCATTCGCTTGCGATTCGCTAATTATGCTCGCTTTTACTTGCGGCGGTGTCATGTGAACATTCAATTTAGTGCCAACGAGAAGGCGTACCGTGCTCGTAAAACGAGTATTGGTCTTCATGACTTGCGGCGGTTGTTTCTCAATGATAAAAGTACTTGTAACCAACGAACTGATTAATTGCGTAATTTGGGTATTTAAAGTTGGATACATATTCGGCAGCATCGAATTCCCTTCAAACGGCTGGAACTTTTCCTTTAGACGTTCCCCATCTTTGATGTGTTGCCGAGTCGACCAGATTACATCAGCGAGATTTTCGCACCAATTCTGAATAACGTCCAAATTACCAGAAAAATTTACCCCATTACCCGCTAACTGTTGATCTCTCTTCCAACTGTAAAATATTAGAATCATATTTTAGAATTTGACAAAATCACATACATAAACATATACATATTTTATACATGTTATTATTTTACCTGATAAGTTCCTCATCGAGAATTCTCGATTGTAATATACTCAGTTTAGTAATGGTATCTTTCATTCTATCAATAGATTGCACACGCAAGTGTACTACACAAGCTACTTTGTTAGTCAATGTCATCTCCCCGTCTTGTTTTTGTCTAGAATTTGAATAATTTTTAGTAACAAAATTTGTGCGCCAAATACTTTAAAATCTCCTCTTGATAGAGTACCTATTTAGATTATTGTACCTTTTGAGTTTTTTCTCGATTTCCATACTTTGGTGATTATGTGACTGCGAAGTAGAGATCTGCTGTAAAGTAGCGTTTAACTTTGTACAGTCATGATAAAGGATAGCAAAAGCTTCTTGTTCTTCTTCAATCCTTCGTACAAAAGTCGCATTTTCGCATACATTTTGCCGTAAACTTCCGAACTGTTCTTTTATTTGTGTGAGCGAATCGTTTATTACTATATTCATCTTATCATTATTCATAAATGTATGTGTATTTCCTAAGTTTTCAGCTCGTGCCACAAGTTTCATTTCCGTATCTAAGCAGAACTTAATTGTAAGAAACAGCCTCAGTGGATCTTCACTATATTTTTGCTGAAATGTAAGTATAATATAAGTATAATCGATTAAAAGCTAATACATCTAAATTCAATTAAATTACAAAATATAACACAAGACAATATAAAAAAAGATATATATAACTTACACGAAATATTTTAGCAGTCTCTATCAACTTTAATTTTATCAAAAACAAATCTCCATTGTGTATACTATTTGCTTTTGTTTCTAACTCTTGTATCAAAGATGCAATAAGTTCAGATATATATTGCTCATTATGTATATGCGATTCTATATTCCTAGAATAATTAATAATTAATGGATTAATTCAAAAAATAAAATTAGGAAAAATTCTGAAAATAAATATTAAAATGTACACGTGCAACGCAAACTAAATAGAACAATTCAACTTTTTATTAGAACTGATAGTTGCATTATTATTATGTGAGATATTGAAATGCCTTAATATATGAATATTTCATATAGGATGTATGTATGCAATATACAGTTACATATACGTATATTAATATATAAATATATATGATGGAATTATTTTATATTAATATATAAATATAGTTGCATATTATTTAATATATAAATTGAGTGTTTGGGAGGTGTGAAAAAAAGAAATAGCATGGAAGGAAGAAGGTCAGGATGCAGGTAAAAAAAAAAAAAAGGGAAATATAAAGGATAGGAAGATTGACAAAGATGAGATTCAAGACAAGTGCTACAAGGATATAAAAGGCAAAGAATTTGCCTAAATATCTAAAGAAAGGATAAAAGAAAAACAGGTAGAAGAAGGTAAGGTTCTCAGAAACTGGAAAATGAAATGAGAGAGGAGATATTGAGAAAATGAAAAGAGAAAATGTAGGATGTGTAGAAAAGTTAGATCTGCAAATGTACATAAAAAAACTGAATAACTTTTGTAAAATAAACATACATATTTAATATTTTATTAAGATATTGAATATATATATATATATATATATATATATTATTTTAAAACATAAGTCACACAATTTGACTTATTGACGGATTGTCTACTGCTTACAATATAAGAGCAAAATTATTAAAGAGAGAATTTTTTTAAAAAATTCCCTGAATTTCAATAAAATTCCATGAGAATTCCCTGATTTCTTCTTATACAAAAAAATTCCCGGAAAATTCCAGGTTTTCCATTTCTTTCCGGGATTAGACATCCTGGTAGATCCTTCTCGTAAAGACTTCTCCGACAAGCGAAATGTAATCGTGAATAAAAGGACGATTAGAAGTACTCGACGTAAAAATTGATTGGTCAGACACTCGACTGCGCGTCTCGATTAAAGTTCATAATATATTTTAAACATATATTTTCACTTGGTTTGCCGACTCCTTGCAATATAAAAGCAAAACAAACAAAGAGAGAATTTTCTTAAATTTGCTCCAATAAAATTCCATGAGTATTCCCTGACTTTTTTATGTACAAGAAAAACCATCGAGAAGGTTTTCTATATCTTTTCACAAAGAATAGACACTCTCCATCTATTTATAAACTTAATGTTTATATCTCATACTTACAATAATTTTTCTTCTATCCATGATGATAAGAAATGTCTCACTTCAATCGGAAATGTGTTGTCTGTATACACAGAGCGTATCTCTTCGAGTAATTCTTCTGGCAATTGTTGTGCTCTCTCCCACAACGACATACTTTATAACGATGTTAAACTCTCTTTAAAAATATCCATTATGTTACATTGTGATTAAATAGTCAATTTTTATTATTATATACATAAATTTATTTTTGTTATGTTAGTAATTAGAAGTTGCATAATAATAAGAAAGCCTCAAACAAGCAAAATATCCAAGCATTATGTAAGCTGTTATTTTATGGTAGCATCAAATTGAAAGGCAACAATTTACCAATGTATAATTTGGCCCAATATTGGGGAAAAAAAAAAAAAAAAAAAAAGAAAAAATTAACTAATAAAAAAAATTATATATAACAGACAAATACAATCATCTCACTTTAATGAGAGGCGAATAAAATTCTGATTCTCCTTCGAATTACGAGCAAAACATTGTAAAAAAAAAGGGGGAAAAAAAAACAAAACTGACCAATTCTTATGAAACGTAGTTCGTAATTCGCCGCGGTGCCGATCTGCTCATCGGCTCTAGCTCTCGCGATAAATGCTTACTGCGTACGAGATACTTGCCCCGAGAGAAGAACGGAGATGCGCAGAAATTTTACGCGCGGACAAATTTCGTGCGATGGTCGTGAAACGGATGAGAATCGCGCGGGAGCTTACGAGATAGTCAAGGCATGACTATGTCGAGCGCGAAATCGTACTTTCCTGAGAAGAAAAAAAAAAAGGACATGTATTACGCTGCGTAACGCGTAGATAAGAGAGAACGGAGCGGAAACGCGAGAAAAAAAAGAAGGGAGGGGGGAATAAGAAGAAGATGGAGAAGACGAAGCGAGCAAAAAGCATTCGATGACTACTGTGGCAACTGGCAACTATTCTAAAAGTCGATGGACTTTATCTACTCACCTTCTCTCTCTTCGATTTCGTAACAATCTCCGGCGGAGAGGTAACACGCACAATTGCGTGTTCGCCACCGCCGCCGCCGCCGCTACTGCTGCTCGATGTCTTTCGCCTCTGCTGTCTCCAACGTCGTTGTCGTCGTCTCCTTCCGTTCCTCTCTTCTCCTCGTACTCCTATTATGATCTTCAGCGAAATGCTGCGATGGTTAGGCAATGATTCAGACTAACCGCGAAATGATCGCAGAGCAGCTTCGTAATTATGGGAGGCGGTCACTCTCGCACCCGCACTCATCAGCATCCATCAATAACGTGGTGGGAAACTCGTCCCTTCTCCTAAAAATTTTCCTTACCACGACGTCGTCGTCCAATGCCCGTTCTCGTTCTCCAATCGTCTTTGACGCTCGCAAAGAGCGCTGCGCCCGACAGGCGACGTGGGACGTGGGCGATGACAAAATGAACGGAGCGGACGAAATTCCTGGAATTTACTACCGTAAATGGCGCCGGTGGAGGGGCAATGGAGGAGTGGGATGGCCACGTGATCTATGAAAACATGCGCACTTGGCGCGCGGATGTGATTTATCGATAAACAGCGGCGACAGGTCAGTTCCTTTCGGCCGCTGTCTCTGTTCTTCTTACTCCTTTCTGCGCATAAACTGAGGCTGCGTTTACGCTTGACGCGCAACCAAAGTTTCGAAGCGTTCGATTGGCCCATTAGAGCAAAAAGAAAAAATCTTTTATCCCTTCCATTCTAACTGATCAATTAACCGCTTCGAAACTTCCGTAGCGTCAAACGGAGCACATCCTGAGATAAATCGACTATCAGCGCGCGCACAGAGGAGCTAAGTAATTCCAGGTAAGAACAGATTATCGACGTATCATTCATTGATAAATCACGACGGCGGGATTCCAGTCTTCTGCGCAATACGCTTATGTAAATAAATGTCCGTCTAACTTAACTTTTAGGTTTCGAAGAAAAATATAGAAATTATAACTATAATAAATAAAAGCAACATAGAGAATTCATTCGGATGTAACTCCACATAATAATATACATATACAAGCCTTTGTGTATAAAATGTATAATTTATATATATAAAAATTTTGTAAAATTCTTTTTTACGATTTTACATAAGTGTGATGTAAGTGTGTACATTAACTATCTAACAGCAATTATTACACTTTCATATATTACTATTATATAAAGTATAAAGCTTCTACATATTATCTTTAAAAGGCAGCAAAGGCAATAATATATAATAAAAATTAAAAATATAAAAATACTGTTGATCGAGTAGTTGTTTAAAGTAAAAAGACCGATTATAAGATAATATTTGACCGTATCAAATATCATAAAGCACGCATGCCGTGCAAAATGAGCGGCGGTAGCGTGAGAAATAGAGCGCCGATTAGATAGGTCGAGGTACTTCCAATGCACCAAAATGCTGAAATAGAAAACAAGATGCATCAGAGAAAACGAGATCGATGAAATAGAAGTATTTTCACAACGAATTTGATTCACTTTAATACCTGAAGATGCAACGATAGGTCCACAAGCGCGAGCCAACGCACCGAGAGAACGGAATGTACCAGTAATTACGCCTTTTTGATGTTCAGGTCCAATACGCGTCACTAGAGTCATCATACAAGTAACAACCATGGCAGTGGCTATAATAAATGACGAAATATAAAATAATAGTTATTACGATATTATTGCGTATCGATATCGTGCTCTCTTAATGATAAACTCGAGTAATTTATGATATCGACAATAAATAAATAAACAAAATGCTCACAAACTGCGAAAAGAAAAATTCCGGCAAACAAAACCGGTACACCGGTAGCGACACCGATGCATATAAATGCGGGAATTATTAGCCACAAACCCTAGAATAAAAATATTATTAAATAAAAAAATATTACTCAGAATATATAAAAATGGGAAATTCGAATAAACGATTATGTGAATTGGGCTTCTTTACCAGTTCGCTGATTGCTTTTGTTCTATTTGGGGGGATATGTCGCACCCAACCACCCTGTAAGAATGCCATGGTCAGTCCAATTCCGAGAAACATCCAGCCCTGTTGCATACTCGTAAATCCGAATGTATGATGTGTCAGGAATGTCAGAGTGAATTCCAAACCGCTGTAGATAAATAGATATATAAAATATGCTCGACCCAATATTTTTAAATCTTGTCGGTCTGAAAATAAAAGTAACACAATTATAGTGTTATAAAAATATTGATTATAATAACATTGTGCTCTGCCATGAAATATATACAAGACATAAATTGCTTTTTATATCAGAAATATATACCTTGATGACTCAAGATGGACACTCCATTAAATTGTAAAAGATCTATAGGATTAATGTATGAAATTGCCCCAGATAGTCCTTTCGCTAAAGTGGTCGCTCTGTGTTTTAATTGTAGACTCTCTTTGAGATAGTAAGCAACGAAAAATAAGTCACTTAAAGCCAGGAAGAATGCAAACAAGGCCGGTATCACGTACCATGTGCCTTCCCTATTACCACTCGAGATCCAAGCGAAAAACGCCCCTATCATTGGCCCTACCACAAAACCTATGGAGAAGGCTATTCCCACAAGCGCCTGCAAAAAGCAACAAAAAACACAATTTAAGTAAATAGTATTCATTTTAACATTTTACCTTTATCTATTGCTTTTTACCATTGCCTTTCCTCTTGTTTCTGGGGAAGTCACATCGCTGATAATAGCCATTGACAGACTGATGTTTCCTTTACTGATACCACCCACAAATCTCGCCAATACAAATATACCAAAATTTGTGGAGAATGCCCATAAAAGATACGAGAGTGAAATGCCTATTAGACATAAAAGCATTAGAGGTTTTCGTCCATAAATATCAGATAAAGCTCCTATGATTGGCGATCCAAGAAATTGCAAGAAAGAGTACATAGAGCCTAGGAAACCTGTAATAAAATTTATGTTATCAATCTTATAGCATGTATCATATATTTAATATCTTACACAAAAATGCCACTTTTAGATATATGCAAGATTACTTATGAATGAAAATTTCAGTTACCAACCTCCATAAAGAACTGTACTGACTTTATCTGGCGCATCAAAGAATACTTGTATGCTCTTTATATAGCTCAAAGTGCTAGAGTATAATCCACGTCCATTTTCTATCTCTTTGTAATGATCCAATAGAGCTGGCAACAGCGGCAATATCATTGTAAACGCTAGCAGATCCAGCAACAAAGATATAAACACCACTCGCACTGTGTTATTTTTGGTACCATTCATATTTCTTAATATATATTTAATATTGTATATATATATAAATATTTTTTTTAAATTAAATATATAAATTTAAAGTGTATATATGTATAAAATTTGATAATTTTTTCTGCGTTTATGAATCATTCAGCAGTGTCTGCATAGCAGCGAGTATCGCGATCGACGACACACTATTACGCAAATTTATCGAGGATCTCTCGAAGGTCTCAGGAAGTAGATTATGCTGTAATTTGCGAAATAACAGATGTTGTCGCGAACTCGATTGGCACATTTATTAGACTACATATTTAATATAGAGATTGTAATTTGACTGTCGGGCGTGTTTCTCAAATATGACTCTGTCCCGGGACGCAATAAAGAAAGACCGCTTTCTAGTCCTGTCATCGTGACACGAGATCCGAGATCGTCGGAGCAGATTCGTGTCGACCAAAATGTGAAAGGCTCCAACCAATTGTACAACATCCCGTTAAACATATATATATATATGTATCTCGCATTATTATTCTGGCAAGCCCGCGTGTGTAGAATCCGGAATAGTGAACGTCGTACAAATCTGTTGATAACATTAGTGAGTCAGGGATCATGCGTAACTACGGTCAATAAAGTAGGTAATGTTTATATCTCATATCAATAAAATTATCCATCTACTTTTATCCGTTTGATGTCTCTTGGTTCAATCTCGACAACGAAACTCGCAAAAGGGCGGAAAAACTATATCCATATCGTGGAGAGTTATAAGGATGACCTTATGCCTGCAGTATGGCATTTTTTGGACCTTCCTAGAATTTTCATCGATTCGCAGAAAAGGAAAAACCATCGAGGAAAGGAGAGAGGGGAAGAAGCGCGTTTAGGACGATGCTGGTGAAAAAGGCGATTTTAACGAAGGGACGTCGAAAGAGAGAGTCGCTCCGCTAAAATCCGAGATCGTTATATTGTTTTCCATCTGCCAGTGAAGCGAAAAATAGGCATCGAGCGGGCGCACCCAGCAGGAGCATTATGCGCGTTCCGACTTCCGGCAGTGCGCCAGCGCGCGGGATATAACGCTTCGCTCACACACACACACACACACACACATACGTGCACCGCGCGCGCGTGACAGACCCACTTCCTCGCTCTCGAGAACGCGAACAAAGCTTTTTCAAAACTCGTCCCGAACTGTAACATCGCCTGTGGCCGCGCGAGAGCGATCGTTTCTAAATACATGCTGCTGCAATTCAATACTCTCGACGCTATTTTTTCTCTCCCTCTCTGTCGCTCTTGGACCGTAATGTACGTCTCCTGCCTGCCTGCAAGATTCTCTCTCTTTCTCTGTGCGTTGCATACGCACGTGGAAATACGAGTTACGCGACGCGGCGGAAGGGAAAAAGATCGAAGCGTGAGAAACGATCCGATTGATCGGATGCGAGTGGAGAATGCGGTTCTCTTTAGAAAAGAAAAAGGATTCCGCCGCGACGAAAAAGGGAACACCTTCGAAAAGATGGATAAATCCCGAGCGGCGATAACGTGCTCGTGAGATCTATGATAAAATTGTCTCTTTGTGTTATGTCATATATAGTTATTATTATTTTATCTTAACTCTCTTGTAGGTCACACATATTTTTTTGCTCTGTTCTTGGCACGTGACATGTGTGACATTGTGAAAATAAAATGAATTGGACAGAGAGACGAGAAAAGAAAAAAAAGTTGTGAGATTTTCAAAGCATAATTCGAGTTAAATATAATTGATTAGAGACGATTCATCATATCGAAATATTGCGCTCGTGTCTGTAGAAAATCGTGACGTTTAACGAATAGAGGCCCGGCCTCTCTACGTGTTGAGCAGGTGGCACGGCGGCACGAGGAGCAACGCGTCGTCGTCGTCGTTGGTACCCGCGGTCAAAATTTAAGCAAGGGATCGCTTGCCATCTGTAGGCTCCTGCCTACCGTGCAAAGGTCCATACGGTATATTGGCGGTGGTACCTCGGCCCATCTTGCCGTTGCCCCTCGAGATTTTCGAATACATAAAGCGATAAGGGCTGGAATTGTAGGTTTTTACAACGTAATTGTGGCGCCGCAATAATTCGATCGATATAATTGATACAAGTTTCGTCGTTTATTAATAATTTGTCGTAAAAAGTTATTAGGTAACGATAGTATCTTGGCCACGTGTAACTTTTTTTTGCATGGTAATAATTGATGTTATATTATGTGATGGTTTTACATATTTTTTTCTTGTCTAAATTTTAATGAAAATTTCACGCGGAATATACTTTGCACTTGAACTATATTCGATATACTTAATTTTGTCCCGGTTAAAAAATGTTCCAACATCATGATTACCCCATAGTCGAGCCTGCGAACGAAAAGGGGCACGCGCCGATGACATTGGGCAGGTGTTGACATTGAACAAGCTTCACTCGCCCCAACGTTTTTCCTGCGTTTTCTCGATATCGTTTGATATTGTGTCTTTATAAAAGGCAGTAACTCCGAAATCGATCAAACATTGAATTTCGGGCACACGGGACGGTTTTGTCTTACGTTTCTTTAATAAATAATTTGAATCCCCTACAGTTAAATTTTCTACATAATTCTTTAGAAATATTTTAGAAAAAATGTGAACCTTTTGTATAAAATAGTACCGACTCACTGACAATAATGACTCGTCGCCGAGGGAGTCTCGAAAACTAAAATATGACAATATTGGCTACGGTAATTTCTAAAAATTCTAAGAAAGTAGGAAAACGGATAAAGAAAAAACAGAAAGGAAAAGGTCTGAGGTCTGATCCTAAATCGTTATCCTTAAAAAGAAATAAAAGAAAAAGAAATTTCATAAATTTAAGAAAAGATGTTCAAAAATGTAGGTACAATACTTTTTGTCAGTTTTGTCAATGTTTACGATTTTATAAATAAATCTTTGCGTGTCCCAAGGCTAATTCCATAAAAAGAAGATGCATCTTTGAAATAAACGTATCTTTGAATTTTGCAACGAAATTCGAAAAATAAATATGTATCCGTCAACATTCGTGTTTTTTTTTTCTTAATGCTTGATTCATTTGATTCCGCACCATGTAAATTCGTCAATGTACAGTTAGAACGGATGGATGAATGGACAGAAAAAGAGAAACAGACGTATTTTTCGAGAAGCTTCCACGGTGTAAAAACTGTGCAAAAACTATACAATACCATGCCGTAGTTTCCCTGCAAAAAAAAACGGGATTCGGAAAACTTTCAGGGCACGCAAATTCCGGAGACACGCTCGTCTCCGCCGGTTATTGATGGGCTCCGTTCGGTCCACATAATCCAACAAAAAGAGGCATATATAAGGTGTTCCCAAATATTCATTTCTCGTATTCTCGGAATTGTAAAATCTCAGCTTATAAAAGTATCTTTTTTGCAAAAAATATTGCAAAAAAACCTACTGCAAATTAATTATTTCTAGTTTATATTTATTTTTTCATATACGAGTAAAAGAAAATGTAAATAAATTGTACATAATAAATAAATATAAACATATTACGGAAATTGAGAGAGAAGAGAATCTATTGAAAGAAATTACAAAACGTATACTTAACAAACATATGTTTGAAAACTAATGATAATTTTACAGGCAGAATATTTAATCTTTTAATTTTTAAGCCAATAATTTTCTAATCGATATCGAAGAAAAAATTGGGACATTTTTCTTTCAATAACTCGCGGAATCGATATTCAATAAGAGAATTTATTTATCGAGGAGAAAACTCTCATAAATAGCGCAATTAGAATATTTTCAAATATAAAAAGCCTACTGCAAAAATATATGTGAAAAAAAATGCAATTCTCTTCGAGAATGAAAGGAAGAGTGACGTATATACATTCGCGTCTCCGAGATTTTAATCCTCGAAAGCTTTAGATTTTTTATCGCTTCTAAAGATGTAGCGAGAACCATCATTTTAGTTAAGGAAAAATCTTCTTCGGATCGAGTCGAATTTTCGCACAGGAAATCAGGAACACACTATACACAGAGAGACAAAGGATCCGCGGGCTTACATGGAAGCAGGGTGCCTGCGGAAAGCGGGCGCGCTAAAGAGAGGAGACGAATGAAGAAAAAAGAAGAATGAGATAGAAAGAAAAAAGATACAACAGGACAGGCGGCGAAATCTGAAATTTTCTCGGAAGCATAGACCCGTGAGCGTCACACGATGAAAATCCTACGGACAATAGGAACAAAGGAAATTTTCGGTACCGGTGTTGTGTGTACCGGCTGGCTGGCAAGCTGCAGCACCGTACCACATACCACCGTACTAGCGACGTGCGATGCACAAAGTCCCGCATAAGCCGCGTTGCAGCAGGCCAGGTATACATATACAGGGTGTTCCGCAACTGACAAAGCAAATTTTTTGAAACAAGAAAACGTTGCTTTCAGAGAAGAAAAACATTCCTGGTATTCCGTCCAAAAGAACGTTTGAAAAATTAAAAGTTGAAAAATTCTCGTCTCAAATTTTAGGCTCGATTATCAAGATATTTTTGCTTCAGACTTTATATTGAACAGATCCTAGTCTTAATTATCAAGATATTTAATCGTACGAAATTCTCACATAAAAAAGAATTCTAGATTATTTGATATTTGATGGAATATTTGATCGTGAAAAATTAAAAAATTAATAATGAGTTATTAATACTAGTTATTAGTAGTAATTGTTGAAAGAATTATAAAATATTGAATACAAACTTTCTAAAGATAAAAAATTATTGTTAAAAAATTAATTATCCAAAAACAGATATGAGATCAATATAACTAGCCAAGTATAGCAAATTATGTGTTATCAATTTATAATCGACACTAAGTGAATAAGAATTCCTTTAATTCCTAAAGCACACACTTTATAAAAATATATATAGTTTAAAAAATTTTACGCAAATTCTAAGTGTATGTGTGTCGCATAAACGGCCTTTAGACCGAAGTAAGATATGAAAACTTGGCGTGCCCGAGTTTTCGGTCTGAAAGTCATTTATGCGACTTGGAATTTGCGTTTTTGCGAAACAAATTTTTAAACTATATACATTATATAAAAAAAAAAGCTTTTGGAATTAAAGAAATCCTAACTTATTTAGTGTCGATTATAAATTTCGATAATAAGTGAATAGCACATAATTCACTATACTTGACTAGTTGTATCTTATTAATAATCAGTATCTGCTTTTGGATAATTTTCTCATACCGCATTCAGATCATATGAAATTCAGATGAGGCAATTTGCCCTTGAACTTTCAATTTCAGTTGCGAATCACCCTATATACACAAAGGGGCTGCACGAGAAGGCTTTCCGAATGAAAAAGAGGGAGAAATGGAGAGGGATGGAGAGTACAGCGACGGTTTATACGCCATAAATGATCCGAGGTCTTGTTTCTTTCTGGATGGACGAGGTACCAGTTGCTTTTTTCGGAGTAGGAGGGATGCTAAGGGGCTCCGTCAACCCTCCGAATACAGGGATTGGTACACGTGGTGTATTCTCCGTATATATATATTCTTTACCAAGAACGAGGTACACGCGGAAACGATATTTGCAACGAGCGGTCAGTCCCAGGTTTAAAAGAGAAAGAAAAAGGGAAAAGAAAGCGTGCATGCGAGACATCTATGCATCAGTTCCTGTAGGAAAAGACCGGGAGCAGATTTTCCAAACGGAGTTCAAAAGCAGAATGCAGCGTAGAATAGAATGAGGTGTAGTTTATGTGACGTTTTATGGCATAAGCCACTTTATAAGGTCAAGAGAATAATAATAGAATAGAGTGGATGCGAGCATAATATGGCCTTTAATATATTATAATTATGTATTATAAAAACATAAAGAAGATATTCTTTTTCTTTACAGGGGAAAAGACAAATGTATATGAAATTAATATGCCCATGCAAAAAAGAGGATACTTTATGTTTCGAACCCTCTTTAGAAAGAATTTATATTCTAAAATTTCTGTAAGAAGACAACAAGGGCAAAACATGAGGTAAGTAGAAAGGAAAGATACAATAAATGAATAAAACTATTTTGATAATGCAATGCAATACTTTAAAGAGATATTCCCAATAATTTCGAGAGTAACGAGGCATGAGACGATTACAATAAAACTCGACGAATTACAACTCACATTACCACGATTATGTTTTCCAGAAGAATATGACGTGTCAAGAGAGATAGCAAGAAGCCCGACAGAAAGAGAGAAGAAAAAAAAAGGGAGCGAGGACGATTAAAGAAAAACAGAAAAGAGGCATGGAAATACAAAGAGGGAAAAAAAGAGTGACGTGTAGGAGGAGATGGAGGTGGCCCTCGTGTGTGTTCGTGCATGTAAGCGTACTTCTCTCACCACGTAAGTATGTATATGTGAGCGCGTGCCCGCGCAACCGGCAGCAGATGCGCTCGCAGAGCGCAGCTGTCCTCCTACAAGTGGTTCTCAATCATCCCTTTCCTCGATTTTTCTTTCCCCCTCCCCTCCCAGGGGCGCGCGAGTTTGGGCACAAAGGGAATCGCTGTGCGACGATTGCACTACGTATCGATAAACATTTGCAGCTGATCGATTACTTTCTTCCTCTCCCCCTCACCCGTACGAGGGGGTTCGAATGCACGATGCTCTAGGAAAAGATAAGACAAATATAATATATCTCTCGAGACGAGAGATCGCACGCGAGACACGCGCGGGACCAAAGAATAATATACATGTTACGTATTCTTGTAATGATCACGTTTTCTTCCAACAGAAATTTTAAGGAATTTTGTTTTGATGCCGGCTGAATGTGAATCAGATAGAAAGAATAACGAGAGAATAAAAATGGGTTTTAGACAAGTTAAATATAATTGATTAGAGACGATTCATCATATCGAAATATTGCGCTCGTGTCTGTAGAAAATCGTGACGTTTAACGAATAGAGGCCCGGCCTCTCTACGTGTTGAGCAGGTGGCACGGCGGCACGAGGAGCAACGCGTCGTCGTCGTCGTTGGTACCCGCGGTCAAAATTTAAGCAAGGGATCGCTTGCCATCTGTAGGCTCCTGCCTACCGTGCAAAGGTCCATACGGTATATTGGCGGTGGTACCTCGGCCCATCTTGCCGTTGCCCCTCGAGATTTTCGAATACATAAAGCGATAAGGGCCGGAATTGTAGGTTTTTACAACGTAATTGTGGCGCCGCAATAATTCGATCGATATAATTGATACAAGTTTCGTCGTTTATTAATAATTTGTCGTAAAAAGTTATTAGGTAACGATAGTATCTTGGCCACGTGTAACTTTTTTTTGCATGGTAATAATTGATGTTATATTATGTGATGGTTTTACATATTTTTTTCTTGTCTAAATTTTAATGAAAATTTCACGCGGAATATACTTTGCACTTGAACTATATTCGATATACTTAATTTTGTCCCGGTTAAAAAATGTTCCAACATCATGATTACCCCATAGTCGAGCCTGCGAACGAAAAGGGGCACGCGCCGATGACATTGGGCAGGTGTTGACATTGAACAAGCTTCACTCGCCCCAACGTTTTTCCTGCGTTTTCTCGATATCGTTTGATATTGTGTCTTTATAAAAGGCAGTAACTCCGAAATCGATCAAACATTGAATTTCGGGCACACGGGACGGTTTTGTCTTACGTTTCTTTAATAAATAATTTGAATCCCCTACAGTTAAATTTTCTACATAATTCTTTAGAAATATTTTAGAAAAAATGTGAACCTTTTGTATAAAATAGTACCGACTCACTGACAATAATGACTCGTCGCCGAGGGAGTCTCGAAAACTAAAATATGACAATATTGGCTACGGTAATTTCTAAAAATTCTAAGAAAATCGGAAAACGGATAAAGAAAAAACAGAAAGGAAAAGGTCTGAGGTCTGATCCTAAATCGTTATCCTTAAAAAGAAATAAAAGAAAAAGAAATTTCATAAATTTAAGAAAAGATGTTCAAAAATGTAGGTACAATACTTTTTGTCAGTTTTGTCAATGTTTACGATTTTATAAATAAATCTTTGCGTGTCCCAAGGCTAATTCCATAAAAAGAAGATGCATCTTTGAAATAAACGTATCTTTGAATTTTGCAACGAAATTCGAAAAATAAATATGTATCCGTCAACATTCGTGTTTTTTTTTTCTTAATGCTTGATTCATTTGATTCCGCACCATGTAAATTCGTCAATGTACAGTTAGAACGGATGGATGAATGGACAGAAAAAGAGAAACAGACGTATTTTTCGAGAAGCTTCCACGGTGTAAAAACTGTGCAAAAACTATACAATACATGGCGTAATTTCCCTGCAAAAAAAAAACGGGATTCGGAAAACTTTCAGGGCACGCAAATTCCGGAGACACGCTCGTCTCCGCCGGTTATTGATGGGCTCCGTTCGGTCCACATAATCCAACAAAAAGAGGCATATATAAGGTGTTCCCAAATATTCATTTCTCGTATTCTCGGAATTGTAAAATCTCAGCTTATAAAAGTATCTTTTTTGCAAAAAATATTGCAAAAAAACCTACTGCAAATTAATTATTTCTAGTTTATATT
This sequence comes from Formica exsecta, assembly GCF_003651465.1. NCBI lineage: Eukaryota > Metazoa > Arthropoda > Insecta > Hymenoptera > Formicidae > Formica > Formica exsecta. The sequence goes on from NW_021848510.1 coordinate 779,320, forward strand.
TATTTTTTCATATACGAGTAAAAGAAAATGTAAATAAATTGTACATAATAAATAAATATAAACATATTACGGAAATTGAGAGAGAAGAGAATCTATTGAAAGAAATTACAAAACGTATACTTAACAAACATATGTTTGAAAACTAATGATAATTTTACAGGCAGAATATTTAATCTTTTAATTTTTAAGCCAATAATTTTCTAATCGATATCGAAGAAAAAATTGGGACATTTTTCTTTCAATAACTCGCGGAATCGATATTCAATAAGAGAATTTATTTATCGAGGAGAAAACTCTCATAAATAGCGCAATTAGAATATTTTCAAATATAAAAAGCCTACTGCAAAAATATATGTGAAAAAAAATGCAATTCTCTTCGAGAATGAAAGGAAGAGTGACGTATATACATTCGCGTCTCCGAGATTTTAATCCTCGAAAGCTTTAGATTTTTTATCGCTTCTAAAGATGTAGCGAGAACCATCATTTTAGTTAAGGAAAAATCTTCTTCGGATCGAGTCGAATTTTCGCACAGGAAATCAGGAACACACTATACACAGAGAGACAAAGGATCCGCGGGCTTACATGGAAGCAGGGTGCCTGCGGAAAGCGGGCGCGCTAAAGAGAGGAGACGAATGAAGAAAAAAGAAGAATGAGATAGAAAGAAAAAAGATACAACAGGACAGGCGGCGAAATCTGAAATTTTCTCGGAAGCATAGACCCGTGAGCGTCACACGATGAAAATCCTACGGACAATAGGAACAAAGGAAATTTTCGGTACCGGTGTTGTGTGTACCGGCTGGCTGGCAAGCTGCAGCACCGTACCACATACCACCGTACTAGCGACGTGCGATGCACAAAGTCCCGCATAAGCCGCGTTGCAGCAGGCCAGGTATACATATACAGGGTGTTCCGCAACTGACAAAGCAAATTTTTTGAAACAAGAAAACGTTGCTTTCAAAGAAGAAAAACATTCCTGGTATTCCGTCCAAAAGAACGTTTGAAAAATTAAAAGTTGAAAAATTCTCGTCTCAAATTTTAGGCTCGATTATCAAGATATTTTTGCTTCAGACTTTATATTGAACAGATCCTAGTCTTAATTATCAAGATATTTAATCGTACGAAATTCTCACATAAAAAAGAATTCTAGATTATTTGATATTTGATGGAATATTTGATCGTGAAAAATTAAAAAATTAATAATGAGTTATTAATACTAGTTATTAGTAGTAATTGTTGAAAGAATTATAAAATATTGAATACAAACTTTCTAAAGATAAAAAATTATTGTTAAAAAATTAATTATCCAAAAACAGATATGAGATCAATATAACTAGCCAAGTATAGCAAATTATGTGTTATCAATTTATAATCGACACTAAGTGAATAAGAATTCCTTTAATTCCTAAAGCACACACTTTATAAAAATATATATAGTTTAAAAAATTTTACGCAAATTCTAAGTGTATGTGTGTCGCATAAACGGCCTTTAGACCGAAGTAAGATATGAAAACTTGGCGTGCCCGAGTTTTCGGTCTGAAAGTCATTTATGCGACTTGGAATTTGCGTTTTTGCGAAACAAATTTTTAAACTATATACATTATATAAAAAAAAAAGCTTTTGGAATTAAAGAAATCCTAACTTATTTAGTGTCGATTATAAATTTCGATAATAAGTGAATAGCACATAATTCACTATACTTGACTAGTTGTATCTTATTAATAATCAGTATCTGCTTTTGGATAATTTTCTCATATCGCATTCAGATCATATGAAATTCAGATGAGGCAATTTGCCCTTGAACTTTCAATTTCAGTTGCGAATCACCCTATATACACAAAGGGGCTGCACGAGAAGGCTTTCCGAATGAAAAAGAGGGAGAAATGGAGAGGGATGGAGAGTACAGCGACGGTTTATACGCCATAAATGATCCGAGGTCTTGTTTCTTTCTGGATGGACGAGGTACCAGTTGCTTTTTTCGGAGTAGGAGGGATGCTAAGGGGCTCCGTCAACCCTCCGAATACAGGGATTGGTACACGTGGTGTATTCTCCGTATATATATATTCTTTACCAAGAACGAGGTACACGCGGAAACGATATTTGCAACGAGCGGTCAGTCCCAGGTTTAAAAGAGAAAGAAAAAGGGAAAAGAAAGCGTGCATGCGAGACATCTATGCATCAGTTCCTGTAGGAAAAGACCGGGAGCAGATTTTCCAAACGGAGTTCAAAAGCAGAATGCAGCGTAGAATAGAATGAGGTATAGTTTATGTGACGTTTTATGGCATAAGCCACTTTATAAGGTCAAGAGAATAATAATAGAATAGAGTGGATGCGAGCATAATATGGCCTTTAATATATTATAATTATGTATTATAAAAACATAAAGAAGATATTCTTTTTCTTTACAGGGGAAAAGACAAATGTATATGAAATTAATATGCCCATGCAAAAAAGAGGATACTTTATGTTTCGAACCCTCTTTAGAAAGAATTTATATTCTAAAATTTCTGTAAGAAGACAACAAGGGCAAAACATGAGGTAAGTAGAAAGGAAAGATACAATAAATGAATAAAACTATTTTGATAATGCAATGCAATACTTTAAAGAGATATTCCCAATAATTTCGAGAGTAACGAGGCATGAGACGATTACAATAAAACTCGACGAATTACAACTCACATTACCACGATTATGTTTTCCAGAAGAATATGACGTGTCAAGAGAGATAGCAAGAAGCCCGACAGAAAGAGAGAAGAAAAAAAAAGGGAGCGAGGACGATTAAAGAAAAACAGAAAAGAGGCATGGAAATACAAAGAGGGAAAAAAAGAGTGACGTGTAGGAGGAGATGGAGGTGGCCCTCGTGTGTGTTCGTGCATGTAAGCGTACTTCTCTCACCACGTAAGTATGTATATGTGAGCGCGTGCCCGCGCAACCGGCAGCAGATGCGCTCGCAGAGCGCAGCTGTCCTCCTACAAGTGGTTCTCAATCATCCCTTTCCTCGATTTTTCTTTCCCCCTCCCCTCCCAGGGGCGCGCGAGTTTGGGCACAAAGGGAATCGCTGTGCGACGATTGCACTACGTATCGATAAACATTTGCAGCTGATCGATTACTTTCTTCCTCTCCCCCTCACCCGTACGAGGGGGTTCGAATGCACGATGCTCTAGGAAAAGATAAGACAAATATGATGTATCTCTCGAGACGAGAGATCGCACGCGAGACACGCGCGGGACCAAAGAATAATATACATGTTACGTATTCTTGTAATGATCACGTTTTCTTCCAACAGAAATTTTAAGGAATTTTGTTTTGATGCCGGCTGAATGTGAATCAGATAGAAAGAATAACGAGAGAATAAAAATGGGTTTTAGACATGTAGATAGAAATACGCAAGCAAAAAAAATAATACACACGTGACAAAATAGAAATAATAAAAGAGAAAAGTAAAGTAATAAGATAGAAAAATAATGGATTATTTTTTATGACTAGAGACAGAAGATTGATAGAGTTTTGTTCGGATTAATATATTCGCGCCCGCGTGCGTGCAATCGATTTAATAATCAAATATGGATAAAATTTTATTTATATGTAAAGTTTGTTAAGTAAGGAATGGTAACGCAGGATAATGTACCGAAAGGCGTGCTGCTATAATGTTGAGGAGCGTGCCAACCTGTTACAAAGTGGAACTTACATTTTTAATGACACGAACACGTGGTGAACGTAAGTTTCAGCTGTTCCAGGTGATACCGGGACGTGTGGTACGCGCAGCCTGACAAAGCGCCGAACTGTTTGAAATCGGTATAATCGCATAATGTAGCTCCCGATTGAGTCACCATTTTCCCAGATTTACTTACATATTATTTCATCGATTTGCAATCTAATAACTAATTGTTTTTTATATTAACGCTCGATTAATTTTCTTTTCTTACATAAATTCATAGGAATTTATATAATGTATTTCAGACTAATCGAGAAAAACTCTGAATCGATTTTTCGATACGTTTGATATTAATTTTTTAAGTTGGAAATATCCAAACAATATACTTTGTATTCAGATCTCGTCGAATTTAAGCTAAAATTGAGTTTAAACGTTTGCTTCTTATAACGCTATACTTACTTTGAAATTAATTATTTCAAATTAGTAGAACAATTAATTATTAGAAATTAATTGTTTTTCTATAATCTATTAGTTTTGAAACATATCAGAGAAGAAGAATTCAAAGATAAAAATTCTTATTCACATATTTTGGATAATGCTATCTTATTTATATATATTTATAAATGGATAATCAAATGTGGCGAACGAGCACATATACATTCTACGATACGTAAAATTACTAAGGCCCAGTTCCACAACTTACTTTAACCGAAGTTTAACTCGTTAATGGAAAATTCACATTACGTTTGATGTCCGATGTATCCAATCGGACGTCATACATTGTACATCAAATGCAATGTGAATCCTCCATTAACGAGTTAAACTCCGGTTAAAGTAAGTTGTGGAATCGGGCCTAAGTCGTTCCGAACGAAGGAAACTTGCGTACATAGCTATCTTATCTCTGTGAGCTTTTATAAATAAATCTTTGCGTGTCCCAAGGCTAATTCCATAAAAAGAAGATGCATCTTTGAAATAAACGTATCTTTGAATTTTGCAACGAAATTCGAAAAATAAATATGTATCCGTCAACATTCGTGTTTTTTTTTTCTTAATGCTTGATTCATTTGATTCCGCACCATGTAAATTCGTCAATGTACAGTTAGAACGGATGGATGAATGGACAGAAAAAGAGAAACAGACGTATTTTTCGAGAAGCTTCCACGGTGTAAAAACTGTGCAAAAACTATACAATACCATGCCGTAGTTTCCCTGCAAAAAAAAACGGGATTCGGAAAACTTTCAGGGCACGCAAATTCCGGAGACACGCTCGTCTCCGCCGGTTATTGATGGGCTCCGTTCGGTCCACATAATCCAACAAAAAGAGGCATATATAAGGTGTTCCCAAATATTCATTTCTCGTATTCTCGGAATTGTAAAATCTCAGCTTATAAAAGTATCTTTTTTGCAAAAAATATTGCAAAAAAACCTACTGCAAATTAATTATTTCTAGTTTATATTTATTTTTTCATATACGAGTAAAAGAAAATGTAAATAAATTGTACATAATAAATAAATATAAACATATTACGGAAATTGAGAGAGAAGAGAATCTATTGAAAGAAATTACAAAACGTATACTTAACAAACATATGTTTGAAAACTAATGATAATTTTACAGGCAGAATATTTAATCTTTTAATTTTTAAGCCAATAATTTTCTAATCGATATCGAAGAAAAAATTGGGACATTTTTCTTTCAATAACTCGCGGAATCGATATTCAATAAGAGAATTTATTTATCGAGGAGAAAACTCTCATAAATAGCGCAATTAGAATATTTTCAAATATAAAAAGCCTACTGCAAAAATATATGTGAAAAAAAATGCAATTCTCTTCGAGAATGAAAGGAAGAGTGACGTATATACATTCGCGTCTCCGAGATTTTAATCCTCGAAAGCTTTAGATTTTTTATCGCTTCTAAAGATGTAGCGAGAACCATCATTTTAGTTAAGGAAAAATCTTCTTCGGATCGAGTCGAATTTTCGCACAGGAAATCAGGAACACACTATACACAGAGAGACAAAGAATCCGCGGGCTTACATGGAAGCAGGGTGCCTGCGGAAAGCGGGCGCGCTAAAGAGAGGAGACGAATGAAGAAAAAAGAAGAATGAGATAGAAAGAAAAAAGATACAACAGGACAGGCGGCGAAATCTGAAATTTTCTCGGAAGCATAGACCCGTGAGCGTCACACGATGAAAATCCTACGGACAATAGGAACAAAGGAAATTTTCGGTACCGGTGTTGTGTGTACCGGCTGGCTGGCAAGCTGCAGCACCGTACCACATACCACCGTACTAGCGACGTGCGATGCACAAAGTCCCGCATAAGCCGCGTTGCAGCAGGCCAGGTATACATATACAGGGTGTTCCGCAACTGACAAAGCAAATTTTTTGAAACAAGAAAACGTTGCTTTCAAAGAAGAAAAACATTCCTGGTATTCCGTCCAAAAGAACGTTTGAAAAATTAAAAGTTGAAAAATTCTCGTCTCAAATTTTAGGCTCGATTATCAAGATATTTTTGCTTCAGACTTTATATTGAACAGATCCTAGTCTTAATTATCAAGATATTTAATCGTACGAAATTCTCACATAAAAAAGAATTCTAGATTATTTGATATTTGATGGAATATTTGATCGTGAAAAATTAAAAAATTAATAATGAGTTATTAATACTAGTTATTAGTAGTAATTGTTGAAAGAATTATAAAATATTGAATACAAACTTTCTAAAGATAAAAAATTATTGTTAAAAAATTAATTATCCAAAAACAGATATGAGATCAATATAACTAGCCAAGTATAGCAAATTATGTGTTATCAATTTATAATCGACACTAAGTGAATAAGAATTCCTTTAATTCCTAAAGCACACACTTTATAAAAATATATATAGTTTAAAAAATTTTACGCAAATTCTAAGTGTATGTGTGTCGCATAAACGGCCTTTAGACCGAAGTAAGATATGAAAACTTGGCGTGCCCGAGTTTTCGGTCTGAAAGTCATTTATGCGACTTGGAATTTGCGTTTTTGCGAAACAAATTTTTAAACTATATACATTATATAAAAAAAAAAGCTTTTGGAATTAAAGAAATCCTAACTTATTTAGTGTCGATTATAAATTTCGATAATAAGTGAATAGCACATAATTCACTATACTTGACTAGTTGTATCTTATTAATAATCAGTATCTGCTTTTGGATAATTTTCTCATATCGCATTCAGATCATATGAAATTCAGATGAGGCAATTTGCCCTTGAACTTTCAATTTCAGTTGCGAATCACCCTATATACACAAAGGGGCTGCACGAGAAGGCTTTCCGAATGAAAAAGAGGGAGAAATGGAGAGGGATGGAGAGTACAGCGACGGTTTATACGCCATAAATGATCCGAGGTCTTGTTTCTTTCTGGATGGACGAGGTACCAGTTGCTTTTTTCGGAGTAGGAGGGATGCTAAGGGGCTCCGTCAACCCTCCGAATACAGGGATTGGTACACGTGGTGTATTCTCCGTATATATATATTCTTTACCAAGAACGAGGTACACGCGGAAACGATATTTGCAACGAGCGGTCAGTCCCAGGTTTAAAAGAGAAAGAAAAAGGGAAAAGAAAGCGTGCATGCGAGACATCTATGCATCAGTTCCTGTAGGAAAAGACCGGGAGCAGATTTTCCAAACGGAGTTCAAAAGCAGAATGCAGCGTAGAATAGAATGAGGTGTAGTTTATGTGACGTTTTATGGCATAAGCCACTTTATAAGGTCAAGAGAATAATAATAGAATAGAGTGGATGCGAGCATAATATGGCCTTTAATATATTATAATTATGTATTATAAAAACATAAAGAAGATATTCTTTTTCTTTACAGGGGAAAAGACAAATGTATATGAAATTAATATGCCCATGCAAAAAAGAGGATACTTTATGTTTCGAACCCTCTTTAGAAAGAATTTATATTCTAAAATTTCTGTAAGAAGACAACAAGGGCAAAACATGAGGTAAGTAGAAAGGAAAGATACAATAAATGAATAAAACTATTTTGATAATGCAATGCAATACTTTAAAGAGATATTCCCAATAATTTCGAGAGTAACGAGGCATGAGACGATTACAATAAAACTCGACGAATTACAACTCACATTACCACGATTATGTTTTCCAGAAGAATATGACGTGTCAAGAGAGATAGCAAGAAGCCCGACAGAAAGAGAGAAGAAAAAAAAAGGGAGCGAGGACGATTAAAGAAAAACAGAAAAGAGGCATGGAAATACAAAGAGGGAAAAAAAGAGTGACGTGTAGGAGGAGATGGAGGTGGCCCTCGTGTGTGTTCGTGCATGTAAGCGTACTTCTCTCACCACGTAAGTATGTATATGTGAGCGCGTGCCCGCGCAACCGGCAGCAGATGCGCTCGCAGAGCGCAGCTGTCCTCCTACAAGTGGTTCTCAATCATCCCTTTCCTCGATTTTTCTTTCCCCCTCCCCTCCCAGGGGCGCGCGAGTTTGGGCACAAAGGGAATCGCTGTGCGACGATTGCACTACGTATCGATAAACATTTGCAGCTGATCGATTACTTTCTTCCTCTCCCCCTCACCCGTACGAGGGGGTTCGAATGCACGATGCTCTAGGAAAAGATAAGACAAATATGATGTATCTCTCGAGACGAGAGATCGCACGCGAGACACGCGCGGGACCAAAGAATAATATACATGTTACGTATTCTTGTAATGATCACGTTTTCTTCCAACAGAAATTTTAAGGAATTTTGTTTTGATGCCGGCTGAATGTGAATCAGATAGAAAGAATAACGAGAGAATAAAAATGGGTTTTAGACATGTAGATAGAAATACGCAAGCTAAAAAATAATACACACGTGACAAAATAGAAATAATAAAAGAGAAAAGTAAAGTAATAAGATAGAAAAATAATGGATTATTTTTTATGACTAGACAGAAGATTGATAGAGTTTTGTTCGGATTAATGTATTCGCGCCCGCGTGCGTGCAATCGATTTAATAATCAAATATGGATAAAATTTTATTTATATGTAAAGTTTGTTAAGTAAGGAATGATAACGCAGGATAATGTACCGAAAGGCGTGCTGCTATAATGTTGAGGAGCGTGCCAACCTGTTACAAAGTGGAACTTACATTTTTAATGACACGAACACGTGGTGAACGTAAGTTTCAGCTGTTCCAGGTGATACCGGGACGTGTGGTACGCGCAGCCTGACAAAGCGCCGAACTGTTTGAAATCGGTATAATCGCATAATGTAGCTCCCGATTGAGTCACCATTTTCCCAGATTTACTTACATATTATTTCATCGATTTGCAATCTAATAACTAATTGTTTTTTATATTAACGCTCGATTAATTTTCTTTTCTTACATAAATTCATAGGAATTTATATAATGTATTTCAGACTAATCGAGAAAAACTCTGAATCGATTTTTCGATACGTTTGATATTAATTTTTTAAGTTGGAAATATCTAAACAATATACTTTGTATTCAGATCTCGTCGAATTTAAGCTAAAATTGAGTTTAAACGTTTGCTTCTTATAACGCTATACTTACTTTGAAATTAATTATTTCAAATTAGTAGAACAATTAATTATTAGAAATTAATTGTTTTTCTATAATCTATTAGTTTTGAAACATATCAGAGAAGAAGAATTCAAAGATAAAAATTCTTATTCACATATTTTGGATAATGCTATCTTATTTATATATATTTATAAATGGATAATCAAATGTGGCGAACGAGCACATATACATTCTACGATACGTAAAATTACTAAGGCCCAGTTCCACAACTTACTTTAACCGAAGTTTAACTCGTTAATGGAAAATTCACATTACGTTTGATGTCCGATGTATCCAATCGGACGTCATACATTGTACATCAAATGCAATGTGAATCCTCCATTAACGAGTTAAACTCCGGTTAAAGTAAGTTGTGGAATCGGGCCTAAGTAAACAAGACTAAACATCTTAGCGAGATGAC
>NW_021848510.1:806844-808227 GCF_003651465.1 Formica exsecta
AGGCCCAGTTCCACAACTTACTTTAACCGAAGTTTAACTCGTTAATGGAAAATTCACATTACGTTTGATGTCCGATGTATCCAATCGGACGTCATACATTGTACATCAAATGCAATGTGAATCCTCCATTAACGAGTTAAACTCCGGTTAAAGTAAGTTGTGGAATCGGGCCTAAGTAAACAAGACTAAACATCTTAGCGAGATGACGAGGCAACCGCGGATTACAAAGCATTATTTATAAAATAGTAACGCAGAACGAGTTTCATTCCCTAGCATGACAAATCGATCTACCGCATGATGAAAAGAAATTCACCGGAAAATGCGTATTAAATATAATACGATATTTTCGTTGCGATTCGACGAGATTAATATATTGTTCTACATAGGTTCTTATGCAATTATTCTATTGAACGCGAAAACTGTATATTTTTTAAGAAATCATTTAATTTCTAATTATATATTTCTATTTATTTTTATATTGTGCATCTATATATATTCTCTTTTTTGAATATTTTACATTACGTATTAATTTATTCAAGAGAAAGAGAGAGAGAGAGTCTCATGACAATTAATGAGATCGAGTGGTCATTTAATTGATTCTCCTTCGTCAAGGATTGTCAAGCATTCAATTTTAATGATAATCTCGACATTTATTTCGATAGTCTAATATGACGATATGTATTACATTCGTTCCCAATGTCTTTGTACACGTTATATTTTGCAAGAACTTTCGTCAATCATGCCAAGCTCTTGTCCCGAGATTCTCGATTCTACCCCACCGATAAATCACAAAGCGTTTAATCCGCCGTTCCGTTGAGGAGCGGACTTCCATCCAGGCACCCGGTCGCGCGGAAGGAAGGAAAGTAGGCAGGCAAGCAGGCAGGCAGGACGAAGCAGGACTCGTCCTGCCGCGGCGGATATCTGTCACATTCGTCGTAAATCACACGCATACGCGACCGAAACGCAAACCGTCGTTGTCGTCGCGCGCGTTTATAATCGTCAAGCGTTAATTATAATCGTTGCCTGATACGCCAGTGGCGAGATTTCTCCCCCGGATCTTTTCCATACGTCGCTACCTGATCTCCCATTGGTCGCCCGCCGCCTGTACCTGGTCGTGTCGTTGTCGGTTTATAATCGTCAAGCGTTAATTATAATCGTTGCCTGATACGCCAGTGGCGAGATTTCTCCCCCGGATCTTTTCCATACTTCCATACGTCACCGCTGAAAGGCGAAATCCAGGACAGCTGATACAATTTTGGCGGGCTCCGGACGACTGATCGCGGAACAATGCAAGAGAGAGAGAAAGAAGAGAAAGAAAAAGAAAAGAAGAAGGAAAGGGAGAGAAAAAAAGAGATGCACAAGGGACAAGAACGAGAAGAGGAA
>NW_021848510.1:809434-809697 GCF_003651465.1 Formica exsecta
GAAGAGCAACCTGGACGGAACCTGGACGGTGGACCTGGACGGAAGAAGAACAAGGGGCGGTCGTCGATGTTGGTGTGTGTCACGCCGCTGAAAGGAGCCGCAGGCGAAATCCAGGACAGCTGATACAATTTTGGCGGGCTCCGGACGACTGATCGCGGAACAATGCAAGAGAGAGAGAAAGAAAGAAAAAAGAAAGAAAAGAAGAAGGAAAGGGAGAGAAAAAAGAGATGCACAAGGGACAAGAACGAGAAGAGGAAGGGAAA
>NW_021848510.1:809977-810155 GCF_003651465.1 Formica exsecta
GAAGGAGAGAGAAAGAAAAAGAGGAGAACCTCGAGGAAAGGGAGGAAGAGGGAGTTTCTCTCTTCGACATTCGGGGCCCCGCCGTCGCGTTGCGTTGCCGGCGTCGCTCTTGCGTTGCTGTTAAATAAGAATAAGTCCCCCCCCCCCCCCCCCCCACCACCGGGCGCCAATCGACAAA
>NW_021848510.1:811096-817653 GCF_003651465.1 Formica exsecta
CCCCCCCACCACTACCTGGGGCCCAAAACGAATAAAGAGGCGGGACACCTGGCCACGGCCGCAGTTTGCTCGAGGTCCTCGCGCAATTCGGTCGTTCGATCGGTCGGTCTCCTCGTCTCCCGAATCTCATACCGGAATCCTGTTCTTTCGCTTCTCGTTCGCTCGTTGTCAGTATTGTGTTGTGCAGTGGAAGAAAGAGACTATAGAGATAACATTCCAGATGAGAATCTACGAAGAAGGAAAAGTGATCCATCGCAAGTGATAGACTATATGATTCGTCGCCGGCGCGGAATTTATCATCGCGTACGATTTATTTCCTGCGTGTGACGCACCTCGATCAAGCGCGCCGCTCGCCGGCACAACGCGTCACGTGCCGAAGAATATACGAGGATCGACGAGCAAAAAGAAGAAGAGGAGGCATTGTGTTAGGATCGAGAGAGAGAGAGAGAGAGAGAGGCGTCACGGCGAATTGACACGGCGATGATTGTCGGCGGCGTCGATCCGCATCTCCGATCTGTATGTCCGTTCCAGAAATCGATGCGTGAGTGACGAGAACGAAGTTTTACCAAGAAGATGAAGCGGAAGATCTCGTATATACCGCGTAAGATCGTGGAAAGCTCGCTTGTTCTCTGGGTAAGATTGTAACGATAAAATCGAATCGATCTCGTTTTTTTCTTTGTAAGATATAATCGCGGAACAATGCGAGAGAGAGAGAGTCACAAAATGTTGGGATATTAAAATGTTTTTCTCTGGCTCGAAATGAAAACAAGGTCAAAAATTTAAGGAAACAAATACAATTTGATGTTTTTATTCCATTATCATTGTTTTCATCGACGCTTTATTTTTCGTTTTTATCTCGTATTTATCTCGTATTCAGAATCACGGAACGCTATTTTCAAGGATTCAGACATAGGTCGATCGAGAGAGAATCGTATAGATCCTTCGAGAATAATCTGCAGGAAATTTTTGTAAGAGATTTCGATCGTTCTCGACAGTGCTCGATATAGCGCGAGGTGCGAGACATTGTTTACGTTACACAGCGTTAAAGATCGGGTTACGAAGAAAGGGAACGTCGGCGATAAACAATGCACTTATACGGGTGAACTACATTTGCGTCCGACTCGTTCCTTTCACGTGGAAAATTAAATTTCGAAAATATTACACGACACCATGATTCTTATTTTTATTTTTTTTTTTTTTTAAGAGATAGATGTATATAGAGATCGCACGTTTCTATATCATTTCGATTAGTCCCCTTCCTAAACCGTGCTACTTTGAAACGAACGGTTCGCGCGTGCATGTGTGCGCGCGTTTGTATGCGTATTCATGTCATTGTGTGCATATATATGTATACGAGAATTAGCACGCCGGGCCTCGGTTTCTCGTTTCACAGAAATTCCAGCGGTTGGTCCCTATCCGTCCCTATTTCTCGAGAGGCCCTATTTCTCGGGGACTGGCACGACCTATGGTCCATGAGAATGGTGACCTCGGGCTATGATTTGTGATTCGAAGTAGGCGATGTTAGAGGCTCTACGATTTGGAGACTGACCGCCAAGGCCACGTCGGAGAGCCCCTTGTGCACACGAGCGAGAAAGAGAGAGAGAGAGAGAGAGAGAAAGAAAGAGAGATGGGCGCGCGCGCACATTTCTCGCCCTCATCAATGGACGAAGGCGTGTGTTACGCCGCAGCGTGCGTAATCTCTCGCGTAATCTAACGAGTTGTGCGTGTCGCGCGAAACGCGAACAGACCGGCTTCGCGCGCAATTTCCGGCGTCGATTGTCGAGACACAAAGTTCGTTAACGCACGTTCTTTTTTTCTCGCAATAGTTTTTAAGAATTCGCACAGATACGCACCCGTTATGATTTTGCGTGCCGATTCGTGGAATCGTCAACTGGAATTTATTGGCTCATATATAACATACGCGTCGTTTTTCTTTGTTTCTGCTTCATTACTTAATTTTCAATTAGAGAATTTATTCGAAAATTGACTATATAAAACGTGATATTAAATTTTAAATTTAAATTTATTTTCCGTCTTCTTACGTTATTTAAATTTTAATTTTATACACGTGTTCCTCATATAAAGTGCTTTCTTAAAAAATCTTTACAAACTTTTGAAATCCGTTTTTTCGCTGCTATTATTGATACATCCTCACAATAAATATTTCAATAATAATTGTTAATACAAACATTTCAATTGCATCACATCTATTATGTAACTCTGTAATTTTTATTAAAAAAAAAAGTGCTAGATCTTGTCTAGAATTCTTATTTCTTTTCTTTTTACAGCTTCTATAGAGAGACAAACACGTGATCAGACAACGGAGAACTGTAGCCGAGTCTGCGGGGCCCTTAGACAGGTTCGGCCCTGGCTTCGACTCGCACGATCCTGTATCACAAATTGGAGCGGAATGACTACCGTCGAGTCGAAAAATATATATCGCTTGTTTGGACGCTTCATCGACGTCGGAAAAGCCCCGTCACATTTTGCATAGGAGATAGGTCGAGATTCGTGTCAATATTCAGTGGAAACGTAATATTTCAATATTGCACTTGTCCCGGCCTATCGGGATGCATTGTGTCCCATCGTGGAACTTGAAACAAAGGGATCGACTGACGGCGGATGAGAGGGAAAAGAAGAGAGAGAGAGAGAGAGAGAGAGAAGAAGAGGAAGAACGCTATTCGGCAGGAATTTGCCTTCTCGAGTAGTTTGAGATGAAGATCATTCGAGGATCAGGCAGGTGGGGATGAAGGCAATATTTGTCATATTTATACTCAAATTGCACTTGTCCCGGCCTGCTGGATCTGCTCGATATATCGACGTATCATTCAACATTGATTTCTGATAACGATTGCGTATCTTGATAAAGATTCTGATAAGAATGTATCGCTGCGGCGAATTCAGATCTCGATGCTATAGACATGCGAAAATAGTTTATATATTAATTTATCATATGTTTTATGAAGAATCCAGTTTCGCTTTACAGATTTAAAGAAATGTTTACTATGTTTGACAAAGTTAAAAAAATTCATAAAATATAACGATATGTACATAAGACTTTTTGATTTTATCTTCCTTCGCCTCGAATTTCAAAGATAAAAATCTGTAAGATCTTTTATATCTGTTTGCATCTTGATTATGCTAATGTTTTATGATTTCCATATATATTTACACATTGATTCAATATACATTTTTACGCTTTATACCTCAAAGAACAATATAAGAAAAATATATCTATTACTATATGAATTTTAATCATATAATTTTATAATTTAATCTGATTATTCCTGAATATTTTTTGTTTGCAGCATCGAAAACTCAGTCCAACGAAATTAATCTTCGCGGTCTTTGTTTCTTAAATAAGAGCATTCTGTAGCGTAATAACGCGCATATCTGTATCGGTGAAAGCTAAGTGCCAGCTTAATATGACTTGCTTACGAGGATATACAGCGCAGCAACATTGTGATTTGCTCATATCTTTTTACTTACAGTTTTTTCGGAGTAAATTAGATATTTCATATGTGTATGTGTATATATGTGTGTTTGTGTGTGTATGTATGTGTGTAAATTCTAGTTTATATTATAATTGTCAAATCATTGGAATCAGAAACCGCACGCGAATTAATCTCTTTTTCAGTTAATAGAATTTTATTCAAGTTACCGGGAATTATATAACGTGAATTCCAACAATGTTGTTAACATTATTATTTTATTTTTAACTACCTAAATCTGTTACTAATTCTGTATGTGTTTAAGCTACGAAAACAAAATAAAAAAGCGTGCCGTTTGTAAAAATGCGCAAAAAATATGAAGCAATAAAGATTTAATATGATATATAATATCTAAGATGTGTTTTAAATCGTTATTTATTCCTCCTTTTAATTTCTTCCCTATTCCGTTCACTCGAATACATATTTCTTAAAAGAATAAATATGTAGTAAAATGAATAAATAAATAGCTATTTCAAAATGGAAATATAGGATGATAAAAAAATTAGATGAAGATCTCTCTCTCTCTCTCTTCTCTTTGTTATAAAAGAGAGTCATTCTCTCTGCTATAAAACCTTATTTAAATGTAAAAGCCACTGCTATAGAAATGTCAGATTCGAATTTCATGATTCGCAATAATAACAATATACATTTGCATTGCGATATGATTTTCTTTGAGAGAGCGTTTCTTCTGCAGGATGTCATCGATCTCTGCGCATTTCCGGTCGATTCGAAAGAGAGGTAAATAACGTCCACGCCACCTTCTTTATTAACGTTCGCGCACGAATTCGGAAGGAAGAAAGGGGAAAGAAAGAGAAAAGAAAAAAGGAAGTTGCGTATCTCTTTGTGCAGCGCGGCGCTCACGTAACCGTTTCGTGAAACGGTCGCACGGCACAAGAAAGAAGGAAGAAGTAAGAAAAAAGGAAGGAAGGGGAGCACGGGGGAAACGGTTCTCCCCACAGGATCTTCCCGCGCTTACCACGGACTTACCCGCGAATTTGCGAGACGCGGGGATTCGGATTTCCTGTCCGCGAGAGAAGACAGAGATGCGCTCTCTTATATAGATACAGCATATTTCTTTTCCTCATCGCGCTATCTCTTCCCTCTTTCTCACCCCGTTCCTTTTCACATGTGCCACGTGTAAGACGTACCCCCGAAACGCGTACGTCGCGCTGCAGAATGTTTTTATAATACTCTCTCGATGGCTCACAAAGAAAACAGCGGGAAAAAAAAAAGAAAGAGGAAAAACCCGATATATCAAAGGACGAAGGACAAGCAAGAATTCGGCAAGGGGGAGAAGGAGGGAGGGTTACGTTACGTTCGATCGGAACAAGGAAACACAATAAAAGTAGTGAGGTCCCCCGAAGCGTGGAGGGACGCGAATCCTGTTTTTCATTCGTCCTCTCCGTCCCTCTCCTTCCTTCGCTTCCGCGAGACGAGTACGCGCGCGTCGCGCAAAAGCATCCCTCTCTTTAAGGAGAGAGTCCCACGGTTTGAAATAAAACACCTGGCTTCTCGCCCGCCCGCGTGTGTGCGTCTACGTACATGGATGCACGCGTCTCGGCCGTTTTTAGACTGCCGGACGCACATCACAATAGAGCTCTAGTTGCCTAAAGAAATATTTTTACTCTATCGTTTTGTATTCGACACGCATGACCAATTTTTTGCAATATTAATAAAATATAAGTTTTTAAGTACCCTCCTTTCTTTTTTCAAAAAAATACACATATACATCGGTAAAATAAAATCTATGCTTATTCGCTCTTTGCGAATTTCGAAAGAAATTTCTTTACTCGCAGTTGTTATTGATGAAGACAAGACACAAGAAAGTTATGAAAAAGAAAGAGAGAAAAAAAGAGAATTGTCATTTATAAAATATATAAATTGAAATAAAATATGAGCAAAATAATCAATATTTTAGTCATTTATATGTAAAAATATACATTAGAAATAAAGTAGAAAATATTATTTTTTACTATCTATATCTAATATCTTTCGATGCATCTATTTAAAAAAAAGATTGTTGCAAAAGAATTCATACTATGCGATAAAAATTGGGATATTGGATATTGAAATACGGTATATTGAGATATAAAATATTCTGAAAATAAATTGCAATATAAAATACTATATTAAATTTTATCGACCACATAGCTCTTATAGTTGCTTTATGAAAACGTTTCTCTTCTGGCACTTTTGCTCCCCATTGATGTGCGTAGAGCTGCGTAGCTTAAGGTATACACACGTTCTCACGGCGAGAGAAGAAGGACCCGCGCGAGCTTTCTCTCTCCTCTCTCATTTTTCTCTGGCCAGAGGCTCGGAGACTGGTTCCCTTCGGGCTTCCTTATAAACTTTATTGAATTCTTTGTAATATGTCAAAGGGTTCACCATGTGTGCAACCGTGAACGCGCGCTCGCGTTTGCGCCATTCATATGCTAAACAATAAATTCGTTGAAAGAAACGAATCTCTATCTATCGCTCCTTTTTCTCTTTCTTTCTCTCTCTTTCTTTTTGACAAGAGAGAAGAGCAGCTGGTACATACCTACGTCGTAGTCGTCCAGTTAAAAACCAAGGAGAGGATGATACCTTAGCTATTTAATGAAGAAGGGTGCAAGATGTACCCTCTGCCTGACGGCGGTGATGATGGTGCCGGTGATGGTGATAGTGGTGGTGAGGGCCAGCTGCCGCTAGAAAGAAGGAACAATGCATTTGCCAATGACGCATGATTCCGAACAAGCGCGTTTGTAAGTGGGTCATCGGGAATTCTAATATTATGCAGTGGGAATTTAATTTTTTTTTCTTTTTTAATAGGATTAATTTTCGTGCCGCTTCGTAACGTATTAATCGTTACTGAGGTGTGAAACGATACGTGAAACATATTAGATATGATGTTAGTTTACTAAAGATCATAATTATAATATAAACAACTTTTGTATTTTATATATATAAAAAAAATTATTTATTTTTATTATTCCTTCTTTATGTTAAACTTTACATATATATATATATATATATATATATATATATATATATTATACTGCCGCAAAACATGTTACAAACGAGTTGTAA
>NW_021848510.1:818140-833903 GCF_003651465.1 Formica exsecta
TATATATATATATATATATGTGTGTGTGTGTGTGTGTGTACAATCGTGGGGCAGAGTTGTACTCTATATTATATAGAGAATATAATTTAGTAATTTTTTTCACCATTAACATATAATTTTACTGTTAATTATTCGAAAATTGTAAGTGCCTCAACGATTTTATTGATCGTTCGAAAAATCGATTTCAAATTGATCGAGATTCTCTCTATCAGGGACACTTTATATACATTACGCGCGATATACATATTTTCGTTACGTACTTTATATGAAGTATAGCTTGGAGATAGGCAACCAACCAGATGTCCCAGTATTGCTCTACAAGAGGTTGATATAAATTGGCCGGATGATTCGTATCAAGGCGGACTTGTGTAAATGTATCAGGCCAGGTGAAATTAACATCGCGGAGTGCAATCGATTCATAGAGAAGTGGGAATGTCTGACGCATCGATTCTAAAATTCAATCATATATATAGTGAATATTATTCTATACGATATATTAGAATTGAAATTTGTTGTCATGAGAAGATTTTTCTTCGTAATAATGAAAACTAGCTCTTCTAAGAAATAAAATTAAATACCAGAGAATTAGGCAAAATTTAGTCGATTCATTATAATGCCATTATAATACAATTTTTTTTCATACATTTCTTTTTTATTTTTTAACATTTTAAAAAAGAGCTAATAAAAGAGCCCAATGCAAAGTCATGAACGCAAAAATAAGAGTAATTGGATAAATATACAAGCAGTAAATTGTATTATATGGTCATAGCATACGTTGAATTGTACAATCTATTCAACGTATGCTATGACTACATGATATAAAATTTATTGCTCGTATTCATCCAATTATTGAATGATCCGAAGTGCTGGGATCAAAGTATATCGTCTAATAAATTCATCTCGATTGATTTCCTATAATAATCTTTATTTTAATTTTTGTGTTTATGACTTTGCTTTATGTTCTTATTAGCCCGCCGTTATTTACTTAATTCATTTGTAATATTTAAATCCTTAACGATTTCTATTGTTTAAAAAAGGATATCGATGTATACCTGTAAAATATTCGCCACTTTCATTTCTTACACGAATAAATAAACTATATGTGTTAAAAAGACTGCTTACCAAGCGATATTAGTAAGACAAATTGTTCTAACGGTTGCCAAATCATCGTTTATCGATTTGTACGAACTGTCGTGTATATACATATACACCAACTTGAAATTTCAACCAACAAATTTATATAAATGTTATCGATTAATTTTTTACCAATACCTAATTATAACGAAAATGCATGTTTGTGGCATTAATGAAATATATAAAATATTGTATCCATCCCTGTGCAAGTTGTACGTCCGTTGTATATCCGTTACTCGTCGCCATAACATAATTATGAATGCAGTCCACTTGTCATTACGAATGCTTCCAAATGGACTGCACCGTATAATTCTCCGCACTTCACGCAGTATTAAATTCTAACCAAGCTTGATTTAACCTCCAAACTTTCTGTTGTAAAGAGGTTAAGTGAAGGCAAAAAACTTAGAACGAATTAAATTTTCTTATTTAAAAAAAGCTCGCACGATGAATTCTTTAGCGAGAATTTCACGTAGGTATGTAACAAGTTATAATTCATTCAGTTCATATACATAAATTATATTTTTCGAATAAAATCACTATACTTTATTCGGGTGTCATTTATCAAACCGATAGCACGACAAACACTAATTTATTATTTTTGAAACAAAATAGATTTGTTAATTTAGATTAGCTCGCATGATGAGTATTATTTAATTCAATCAAATATTGATATGTTCAAGAACATATATTTGTTTCTAAAATAATTCTGTTAAAATATTTACGAATGTGTAGAAATAATTTTTATTCATACTTTAAATATTTGCAGGAAATTATATCAGGAGCTGATAATACGGCTGCAATCAACAACTACTTCATCATCCTCATCCTCGGATATTTATATTCCAAACAGGATAGAACGTGGTCCAACAGATATTCTAAAAGTAAATAAAATTACTATATCTTATTTTGTTTTTAAAATTATAAAAGTAAATTTACTTATACAATAGTGTTTCCATAAATATGTAATATGATTTATTTTGTAGGCTCTTGAAAGTACAATATCCAGGGATTATACAGCGCCACATTATAAATTTCATGACGATCCTTACTTGACGCCGCTGTCAAAAGCGCAGATTCGCAATTTTGCTTTATCAAAAGAGTCTGGAAAGAAAGCTGCAATGTGGGTTCGGGATGAACATCGTGACTTGTTCCAACACAAAGTAGCAGATCCTGAAATCAAGGTAATATGTTAAAAATGATTCCATTATTCGAACATTTATAATCTGTCAATTTTTATAATATTCTACATTTACTTATACCAACAAATACAATATTGAGTTCATACAATGGTAAAACATGCTGTGTATAGGCGTTTGTGCCGCCTCCCATTTATACAGAAGAGAGTAAAGTAACGGAGGAAACATTATTATATGAGATATCAAACGGTCATGTTTCCAATTCTATTCTGATATACAATTTACTACAAGGCGAACTGACAGTACCGACAAAGCAAGCTCTTCTGGAATTGTTGTGTTTTTACAATCACAGTGAAGCTACCAACACGGAATTACTGGAGAGTCATTGGTTTCAACTTAGCGAAAAACGCATCAAGAACACGTGGATGTGAGTTTAAGGAAATTAAATATATAAACATTATCCTTTCCAAATATATATCAATAGATATATAGATATGTGTGTGTTGGCTTTAAATAATATTTTTGTGTTTTATCGTGATTTTTGCAGAAATCATCCAGAAATCGATATATTATTCAAATTTTTAAAGGAACAAGAACCTACAATAGCAGCTGCTGCGTACAATGCAATGATATGTGGTTTTGCTAAATATTTCAATGTAAGATATCTAGTTCATTTTAAATCGATCATAATTATGATTATCTTAGATCATAAAAGCAACTTAATTAAAATTAACATATATTTGAATTATAGAGATGATGTATTGTATATATAGACTTATTGAAAAGATTTTTGTCTGTTTAGGCGGATAAGGTTTGGTACATGTATATGGAATGTCAGGAAAATAATATACCATTATCTATCAATGCATATAATGGTATAATATCGATGGTACCAATGTTAAGAGAAGGAGAGGATAAAGCAAGAGCACTGATAGCAGATATATATAAAGCAATGGCCACAAACGGGATCACTCCGAATATACATACGTTTAACGCTGTTCTTAACACAGCGTTTACGTTCAGAAACAAACGAGTAGTTCTCGATTTAACACGCAACGTATTCGCCGATATCGCAAATTTCAAATTAAAGCCGTCATTAACTACATATTATTATGCGCTGCGAATTTTAAGTAAATTCGGTAACTATGCAACGCATATTTTTATTTTGCGAAACGATTTCACGTGTCGATCGACAGCTTACAAATTTATTCGATGAGACAGGTGATGCGGCCTACAAGACTTTTACGAAAATCTTGAAGTCTTTGAAGGAGGAGACTCTTGCGATCCAAGATGTAAGAGACTTAAATTTCTTCGTTGCTGCGATGGAAATGGCTTCCAAACAATTTTGCGAACGTCAAGTGGGCGAAATGGTCAACGAGCTTCTTCTCTCTGGTGAAAATTACAAATTCATCGGCGACAGCTACAAAGTAAGTATTCTGAAATAAATCCGCACAATAAATAGTTTCTTCAGAATATCTGGGTGTATCCAGAACACATTACATAACATAAAAATTTATATATTATAATTATATGTATTTATATATATATATCAAACTCTTCAAAAAAATTTTTTAGTTTGATAAATTCTTTTAATAGCATTATTTGGATAGAATTTATATTTGATTCTATGTATGTAATGTATACTTTATATTATATGCACATTTATTATAACTATTATTTTCTTGTTTCTCAGGAAAATTTATACTACCGAGCGTATATAGAATTAATATTGGCGACGGAAGAATTTGAAACGTTTTTCAAAATCTATAGCAAGCTCGTACCACACGTGACTATACCGGAACCCGCCGTGATGAAGGCTATATTAGAAGCTGTTCAATTATATCCCGCGGAGACTGCCACGCAATATATACCAAAACTCTGGTCGCACATGGTCACGTTCGGTCATTTGGACAGGGAAGGTTTATTGGAGAATATATTGCACTTGATGAGCGTACATTGTAAACCCGTGCCCGATTCGCCGCTGAACGCGCAATTCGCGGAGATCGCACTCACTATCTGGGATCATATACAAGTAATTGAAGTTATTGTTAATTATACAGGATGTCCTCCACAATCCGCATTAATAACAGATTTTTGGACTATTTTGTGATTAATTTTTCTTTAGCGAGAATGTCGAGACATTAATACCTTTCGAATTATAATAAAATTATTGCGTCTCTCAATCAATTTCAAGTAACTTTCATCTTAATAGAATTTTAATTTGAGGCTTAGTTGTAAAGAAATAGATAGTCGAAAAACAAAAAAGATACAATAATTAAAATTACATTTGCAAATTATATAGATTGTGTCTTTATAATAAGATATGTTGAAATAATGTCATTTCTTATCAATACAGGTTCAAAATACTAAAAGAATACAGCATATTACGATGTCTAATACAATAGTGGGCAATATCATAATACTACTTCTACGAGGAGATAATTTCGACAAAGCGATGGAAGTTTTGTCATTGTTAATTGAATCGCCGCATTTGATAATCGGTACCATTATGGCGGATTATGTACGCGAAATATTCGAGCTGTGTTTAGCGCAAGCGCATGTTCCGGCAATTTTCGTAAGTGTATATTCTCTTTTTATTTAGTTATTAACCGATTTATATTATATTAACGTCGTTGCATTTATACTTCCAGAATCTCCTAGAATATGTTATTTCTAACGATCTAGAAGGATCCGCAGAAATGGCTAGAAAGTTGCAAGAAACTGTACCCCTTACGCCCGTTCAGAAAAACATATTAATTAGCTTAGTGGGTAACGACATTCTCGAATTACAGCTGTCCGATGAGAATTAAATGAAGCACAAAGTATACATTTGGTCCTTGATTGCAATTTTGTATAGTTAGTATGACGATAGCACAGTGTATAGAAATGAATGCAGAAACATTTCAGAGATCAAAAATTATAACATAAGAAAATATCACCATGATATAAATATATCTTACTAAGATATATGAAAATATATATCATTTTTTTTTTTCAACGTAATTACTATGATTCTTTGAATCGATCCACTATTACTTAACGCAAATATATAAAACTGTTTTTAAGAATATTTATATATATTATAAATATTCTTTATATGAAACTGTAATATGTATGTATCACCCTGGAGAAAAGAAACTTGCTTGACAGAGAACTTTTTGTATTATCATTATTCCGTACCGCGTCGTGCTTTGAAGAATTAAGCGGGGAATCTTTTTAAACGACCAGGCGTATGATTGACATGTATCAATGTCCTTGCCTCTTAAGAGTTGGGGCGTAAATCATTAATAAATTAAGTCGGTTATAGTGGGAGGTGGCAGCCCTCCAGCCGCTCAAATACTCATTTCCTGCGTGAGACGGCACAGCTCTTCGGTCCGCTGTAAAGTGTAGAATGTTAAAGTTAGATCTATCCGGAAAAATCGAAAAGGTATCGTCGGGATTATTGTCGTAGAGATTGAAATTTCCAACATATCTCTGTCAGAATAATGGATAGCGGCGGCGACGGTAGCAATAAACTCACGCTCGATGATGTGCGCGAATTAATTATCAAAAATATCGATCCCGACGTGGAGATTTATGGTTTAAACGAAGAACCAGGATCGGGAAGAGGAGACAATTATACTTCGATATTATATCGGATTCGGGCGAAGGGGCGTAAGCTGTTGAAAAAGGAAGAATGGATTAATTACGAGTGCGCTATCATTTACAAGATTCTGCCGGAATCCAAGAAACATCGCGAAGCGTTCAAGAGCGAATTATTATTCAGAAACGAGGTCGTTTTCTACAAGCATGTGTGGCCTGCGTTGAACAAGCTCCAATCAAACGATAGACGGGTGTTCAGCGGGGTACCCAAAATATACGCCGCTAGAGCCGATCTTATTGCTATGGAGGATTTGAGGGAGAGAGGCTTCAATATGGTAGATAGACGAAAGGGGTTGGAGATGGAAAATTTGAAATACGTATTAAAGGCTCTAGCGGGATTTCACGCGCTCAGCTTAACGCTAAAGGAATCCAAGTAAGTATGCCTGAGATTTCCGGAATTATATGTTAAAATCAATAATAATAATAATAAATTAGCAAATAATATGAAATAGTTAATCAGCTTTTCGAAGAGATAGAATAAATATGTTTGAGAATCAAGTGCTACAATTAAAGATATCAATATAATGTAAAAATATATTAATAAAAAGGGATTACTTCTTTTTTCATTAATAAGCGCGAGTTGTTTTGTCTCGTTGTCCTCATATACTAATTTTAATGCAAAAAGATACATTACTCTTTGAAGGCCAGAGGAATTCGCGAAATTAACAAATCCGGAACATGATGAAGGTATACGTGAAACATTATTTCGACAAGACAATGAAGATTGGTATCGACAGTATTACCGCGTGGCCGTGAATAACGCTATTAAAATGGTGTCCGAAGCACTACCTTTGCACATGGATCACAGAAGAGAGGAGATAATGACCAAGCTGCATGCTTTCCTAAACGAAGACGTATTTTTTCGCACTATGAGCGAACTCGTTTCCACGCAAGGATCTCTCTCCGTGTTTTGTCACGGCGATTGTTGGACCAATAATATCCTCTTTCAGGATGAACCAAGCTCAGATACAGAGGTGAATTTTTTATTTTATTACGAAAATGCGAAAAGTGTGCACGCACAGCATATTGCACCCTTGACGTATCTACGATGAAAGATTACATATATTCAATGAAAGATAATTCATCGAGAGAAACGATATTTTGTTTTTACAGATCCTATCTTTGTGCGAGATAACGAGACGAAAAAATCATTTTGTTCCATACACTTTTATTATATAAATTTATAAGATTCTTATATATATGATTCAAATGCTTCTTTTCATTTATGATCTAAAAAGACTCCAGTTTAGCGAAATTGGTCACACCTAGATCCGTGTAGCCGCGAGCGCAAAGAAAAGATTCTTGCATTATGTACAATTACAATTAATTAAGATAAATCCCGACAACTTTCAGAAAAGTATAACATAAAATTACATCATGTCCAAAAGTATGAAAAAGTCAAGAAAAAAATGTATAATGTACATTTTACACTCGTTTTAGTTTTTAATCATCCCCCTTCCCTATTTAGTTTATTTTCAACTACTTAGTTTCTTCATTTACGTTAATTTATAAATAATTTCAGACATCGATTTCAATTATCTCATAAAAAATGGACTACGATATACGTTGCAAGGATATTTATCCCGCGTTATAGATCGTAATCTATAAATCATATTCAAGACTCTGATAGAACGTTGGCTGGCACGAGAGTGCGAGGTGCGCCTCACCGCGAAACCTCCTAGACTTAACTTTTAATACTGTGCTTCTGCAGGCCGTTTATCTTGTCGACTTTCAACTGACGCGGGTTGGCTCCCTCGCTCTTGATCTTGCGAACTTGCTATACTGCTGCACAAGTGGTGTTGTTAGGCGGGCTTACATGACACAGCTTCTCCAGCATTATCATTCCCATCTGATGTCTTCCTTGTGTGTCCTCAATCCGGAACAGCCACCAAAAGATCCATCTGTCATATGGAAATTGTAAGTAAAAAGTTGTCGAGTCCTAAAAGGAACAACTGTAGTCATGCAATTCGCTACTCTTACACATTTATAAATAATTTGGCTCGTCCATCTTATTTTTCCAAATCATCTTAAACTCATATAAAAAAATAGATATGCTACATAAAAAGCTATTTCCAATAATTATCATTTTTAATATAAACTTAAAGCAATATTTTAATAATAAACTCTTCAATATTAATTATTCATTTCAGATTGAACGAAGAGATGCGAAGATGCGGACGATTCGGATTGGGATTAGCATTGGACATTTTGCCAATTAGTACGTGCGCCAGTCACGAAGCGCCAAATTTGTACGAGACGAGTAGTAGTGTGGAAACTAGTAGCGAGGAGAAACATATCACGATAGAAGCACCACCACCCGGAGGCGCCGACTGTGCTCAACTCATGACTGACTTAGTATTGGAATTAATAGACAATGAGGCTTTGTAGATCAGAACATCGTATTATCCTCGGTAACAATATATATGGAATAATATGTATTACTGTATATTATACATGTATTACTGTATATTATACATGTGTATGTCTAACATTATTTTTATAAAATGCATCACTCTTATGATGCATAATCTCAGAAGAGTAGTACAAAGTGGTATATAAGATTCAAAGTATATGTATACGTGCATGTACACAATGAAGAAAGAATGAAGAGAAATAATTTCTCATCATGTGATCTAATATATGTATATGTGTCTATATAATAGAAATCCTAAAATATGGAAAATATATTTTTGTGAATTATATATCTATTTCTATCTTGAAACACACGAAGTTTTTGTAAGGATATGAAACCGTTCTGCATATAGATATAGCATAAGATTATGGAAGCAATCTGTGGTTCAGAGACAAGTAACCATCACTGACTAAGAATGGAGAAACAAGAATTGAAAAATAACGCTGTAGAAATTAAATAATGTGTCGATTTTTCTGCAAAAGTATGATCACAACAGCATTTATAAGCGATTAATTATTCAAAAATTTAAGACTCACGAAAGAGTTATGTCTGTTGCGGCGGTGTATGCGGTGGCGGTTGTTGTTGAGTCTGAGCCTGCGGACTCGGCGGTTGTTGTTGCTGCTGTTGCGCGCCGGGCGGTTGCCAGGGTGGATGTTGTTGATTCTGTTGTTGCTGCTGCTGTTGTTGCTCCTGAGCCAATCGCTGGTGAGCCTGCTGTCGCGCCCTGAATTCGGCCGCCTTCAACTGCTCCAAATGGAACTGTTGCCGCTCGGTGATGAGCTGTTGCCGCTGATACTCAAGACCCTCGCGCTCGCGCTCCATTGTAGTTTCCAATTCCTCGAAATGACGTAATTTGATCTCCAGCTTCTTCATCTGTGTCTCAACTAGTAACGCAACCAGTGATTTTATCTTGCGTTCCTCCACAGCTGCCAAATGTTTAGCTTTAACAGCTGCGGCCGCTAGCGCTGCTGCCGCCGCGGATTGAAGCTGAGCATCCCTTACAACCTGTGCCAAAAATTAAGTTTAACATGCGACCGTCTAATTATCTAAAAATTTTAACATTTTTTATAAAATATGAGTAAATCAATTTTTTTCAAGCCGCCGTGATATTTTACCTTATCCTTCTTTTCCTTCGCTTCCGCAGCCTCTGGATCGATGGTGGACTTTGCGTCTTCTTCACCCTCTTTCGATTCATCTTCCTTCTTCGTAACGTCCACCTGAGATTGTTCGACGTCCATTGCATCTTTAGATTTCTCTGATTCCTCTTTTTTTGCTTCGGGAGTTGGCACTGCGGAATGAGGCGAACTAGCTGCGCCCGTCGTGGGAGTCGCGGCAGATGCAGTTGTGTCGTCAGGCGGTTCGGGTGGTCCTGTACCGGCGATGCCTGATTGTGCCAAGCCCGCCGCTGGATCAAATTTACCTATTTAAAAATATATAAAAAATAATATATTTACTCATTATACATATATATTAGACGAAACTATTATTTACATTTTCTTAAAGAATAAACCACTAGAGCAAATTTAGATATGATATAAAAATAAAATAAAATTACCGTCCGAGTTAGCGCTTGCTTGAACGTTTCTTAAATGTTGATCCAACAACGCAGCTGGTACTTGGTCCTTTATCGCCGCAAACTCTTCCATGGCGGCCTTTGCTGCGCTTGCTGCTACCCTAGGATCAACGACCGATGCAAGAAAAGCGACCGTGCTCATGACAGGGTTACCAGCTTTCGAAAAGGGTACCGGTTGATAAGCCAGAGGTCCCAATCCTTCAGGTCCACCTTCCTCCAGATACGGATCCTCTATAGGTAAACGTAAGAAGTGCAAGATACACTCGTCCTGTGTTCTCGAGCCCACGTGTTCGCATACTTTGTTCCAATCGTCCTTGTGTAGTTCCAATCCCTCTAACAACAGGAGCGTCTCTTGCTCTGTCCAATCGCGGGTAGCGCCTGCTGCTTGCTTATTCTTCAGAACTGCCGGTTTTCTCGAATACTGGTCGATCTTCAGACCAAAATTCGCCATTGCGCCCGCTGCAACTTTCTCCTCCGGTACCGCCCCGATCACGGGTTTTTTCTCCAAATCGAGCAACATCTTCGCGGCGGACGGCTGTGGCGTTTTCGGTGGATTTGGATTGACTGGAGCTAAACCGGACGGCGTATCTGACAGAACATGGAAATGCGACGTTGGTGGAGGTCCCATGGGCGTCGGTCTGGATTCTGCGTCTACTTGATAATTGATGAGTCCCCATTGCTCCAAGAACGCGTGCACACGCATAATCGCGCATACATCACCGGCCAAATTTCGTCTGTAAAAATACATACATATGTAAAGAGAGGAAACCGTTTTTTTTTTTATTTACCGGTAAAACTATAAAACGATTGATATATTACATTATAATATTATATTGAAGTAAATTAGATATATATATGTTGATATACGTCACCTGCAAGCGGTCGATGTAATATATTCCGTCGGATTTAGTCGATAGGTATCAATCATAAAATTCCTATATGCAAGATAGATTTCTGGAGTTTTGGATTTGTTTTTACCATTGAAAAATTCCGATAGAGCTCTCTTCTCGATAGTATGAATCGAGTTATAATCAAACCAGGCAGAGTAGCTAGGAACAACAATGTGATGCGTTTGCTCTGTCACATTATCTTCTGGTTCATCGCCTTTTCCACCTTCACCCCTTTCTTTACTAGTATCTCTCTCTTCTCTGTCTTGGCCGCCTTGAGAACTACCTTTGTCCCCTATGTGATATTAATAGCTTTTAATTCAGAGTTTGTTAAATTAACAAATAACTCGAAAATATTTCTCCGTGAATTATTAATTTGACATATTGTCAACATTATAATAGATTAGCATATAATGTTAAATTACAACATCAAATTACAAACTTGGATTTAATTATCAAGATTTTTTTACATACCTTCCATTTGTTCATCGAGGTCGGTCAAATTTCCGGATTTGAGAGGTTGAAGCTCACTATCTTGCTTTTTACTACCAGTAGATGCCAAAGTAGAATTTCCTGTTGTTGAGTTACCCTGGCCTGTAATTGGTAGATTCGTGGGTGTAGCAACTACTTCGACGATGCGAGGCTCGGCGGGCGGATCCTCCATTCCCTGAGTTAGATCTTCCTCTTCCTCGCCGCCGCGTGATTTCTTCGGAGCTGTTGCCGATGATGCGGACGCACTTTGTATACCCGATGGTGCTCTGCTACTGTAAGCAACAATGTAGAAAATCGAAAGTGAGAAAAAATTCTTTTCAAGATTCGAATTTGTTATCAAAAGTTTTCATACCTTTTACGTTTTCCGAGCTTCGGAGGTGGGCTAGGCGATCGTTTTCTCTTAGGTTTCTTTGCAGGTGGCGGATGAGACGGCTGCGCCATCAAATCTTCCACGGAAAGTCTGTACTTGTGTACTCTCTTCTGACCATTGTCATCCACCTCGTAATCTTCCTCATTCATCCACTCGTTATATTGATCCAAGTCTAGAGCCCATGTAGCCGATACTTTGTACACTGATCTATAGAGAACAATTTACAAAATCTCTTTATTTAACAATATGTAAATTAAACGATACATAAATAAAAATACATTTTACTAGCAATATTAAAATAATTGTAATTTTTCAGTTTTTAAATAATTATTTTTTTATCAATTTATATTAAAAGATTATCAAATGTCTAGTACCTTGAATTTGTATTTGTATAAGTTCCTTCAGGATAATCCCATGGAAGATCTAGTGTTGACCATGAATCATAACTGTCTGGAAAATAGTACCAATGAATTAGAACCGATCTCTCGCGTCTCATACAAGGACGTGCATATTCTTCTTCCATTGGATCCACTGGAGGATAAATAATATGTGTAGCATCTGCTTCATTTTCAACGACGGTTCCCTGATGCTTTCTAACTACTTCCTTGACTTTCACAGCTGTGTTCTTATCAACATCCGGTCTCACATAAACATTTGGTACAGTCATACATCTATTCTGTATCAAGACACGTTCCGCTGCCATCAGCATATCTACTGTACGGTCCATGCGTGATCCAGACTGTAATAACAGTTTTTTAATTACTTTATATATTTTCAAATTCTATTTATTTGTTAAATTCTTATATAAAAAACAGTAATCAAAAAATTTCAGGAGAGAATAATTGTTAAAAAGAGTATATTCAGAAAAAAAAATGTAAAGAAAAATTACTTTTCCACCAGGAAAATCGAATCGCCGCCATCCTTGCTCCTGTTTGAAACGATATGCGGTAGCTAATATATGACACACGCCACCACCAGGTTTAAAATCTAAGAAACATTTCATCTGCAAAAATTAAATTATCTCAATTTAAGAATATGTATAACACGCAGAATATTACTTTTATTATATAAATATATAATATTTCACATACTGGAAGCCTAGTCATAGGTGGCTTTGATACATTTTTCCCTAAATTATCTTCCTGGAATTGCAGAAGCTGTACCACCAATGTGGCTAAACTCTTATTAGTGGGCGGATCCGTTTGCACATACTATGGAGAACAAAAATTTTTTTTAATGAGTATTGCACAAAATTATAAAAGAAGAATCAAACATCAACTTTGCTCGCAGCTAATACAGGTTAACAAAAATGTCGTTTCATGTTACTCCAATTAGCTTTTATAACAATAATCTGATTCTCTCGTTAACATTACGTCAATTTACTTTTTATACCCATATAAAATGGGAGATAAGCGATAAATTAACGGTCAATTAATTCCATGACGATAATTACAGAGTCATCGAGATGACTCTCGCATATGTATTAAAACTGTACAATTATATCGGCGCATTGTGAAAATTCTCGCGAGATTCTTTGAAGAAACTCACATTTCAGATACACGCATCGATTAATACAAAAATCGCGATCGACGAGAAAGCGTGTGCCGAGAAAAAAAGAGAGAGAGAGAGAGAAAAAGGCAAAGCCGCGACGAGTTTCTGACGCCGGGTCCATGTTCGCATGAAACGAACGTACCTTCTTGCAATTCTTGAGAAGCCACTGTTTGACACCGTCAAGCTGGGTAAGAACTTCCTGTGCCTCGAAGAATTTGGCGTTGGGTCCGCCGTCCTTTTTCGGGCCTAACGACAGCATCTCTCATAGATTTTCGACGACGAAACTCGACGAAAGCGATGGGGAAGTAACGCGCTAAGCGCAAACATGACACGCCTCTGAAGTTGGCTGTGCTTGTTTGTCGGGCGCAAGTTTATCTCAACGAAAACACGTGTCACTATATATATGACAGGATGTATCGTACATCCGATATAGAAATACGAACGAAATTTTATCGCCACTCGCGCGATTTCACGATGTCGAAAATATAAGAAGATATTAGAAAATGTTATTTTGACGCGAAGGGGGGAAAACGCGATGGTTGGTAAACGCGTCCTTAAAACATGGCTGCCATACGAGAAACGCACTGTAAATGCTCGAGAAGTGAATTGCTATTGGCCGGCGTTGGATACAAGAAGGAAAGGAAATTGAGTGGGGGAGAATTGACCCACAGTGCTGCCCCGGAATCACAAGCCGATCAAACTTTCGGAATCTTTCAGGGATATTCTTGGAAATGGGAGGGAAATGTGTTGGTATCATTGCATAAGTAATTTGCAGCGTGATGCATAAGTGCCGGTCTACAATAGGTGATTTAAGATTTAGCCTTTGTTTTAAGAGAAAAATTACATCGATCCTAGCCTCAAGCTCTAAGCTTTAAAAGATGGGAGTTGGCCAACTCGCTTAGGGCTTAAGGCAGCGCGAAAAATGTTTAAGGCCGGAAATACGTCACAGTTTAGAGGTTAAGTCATAAGGCTTAGGGCTTAAATCGCCTATTGTAGACCGGCACTAATCCATGCCGAAAAGTCTGTTCGCGTCGCGATCAATCTGTTCGAGAGAGAGGTCCAACTGTCACGGCAGGAAACGTCAGTCAATCTTGAAAATAACGAAGTCTATAATTATCTTGTTTTTTTTTTGTTCGTTTTTATGTCATGTCGAAAGTAATCGGAAAATACTGGATCGATATTACATATCCGTTTGCGTCACGTGTCGTAAACATTTTCCACACTTTTTGTTCTCGAATGGAGAGATGTGGATACGCCGCGTGGCAAGGAAGGTGTAAACAGGGTGTATAAAGTGCACATGAACTATCAATATCTGATAGCTTCGATATCGATACTGCATTAAACGCGTTATATAAATTTTTCTCCATCAATGTCAAAAAGCTCGTTGCCTTTATTCAACATTATTTTTTTCTATATCACCTTGTAATAATATGTCTTTAATAATGCTACCTGAGAAATCCCTGTTACGGTTATACGGTTTATCATTAATTAGGCGCCATAGTTATCCGGCTTCTCTGCTTTTGTATTATGTATGCGTTTCATCGGATATGTGGGGAGTTCTAAATAGAAATATATATTCGACTATTTGTAGGTTATTCTGTATTTCGTGTCTTTTTTTTTTCGTACCTGTGTATCGTTCTTTATTTTTCTATTTCACGAAAAAAAGGCGAAAGGGTGAGAATCCTGTACGCGATCGATATCGAATACACACATTCTGTCTTTAATTACAAAGTATGAATTAAAATGTCGACAGATGTTCAATGGAAGTGGTATTCTCCATTATAGGCATTTGGACAAATCGATAATTATTCATGAAGCTGTATAATCGAGAAAATATAAATAAAATAAATTATTCATTGTTTGATTATTCTCGAATAAATAATATCGCAACCGACGTTGAATAATAATAATGTTCGAGTTAGAGGGGTAATGGCAGAAATTTCATTATAACTTCCGCCATCATAAGACTCGTTCATAAAATTCAATAATACACGCTCGCATAAATTCGATGTATATCGTATTGATTAACGGCTGAAATTATTTCAACTACATCGACGAAATTAAAGTCCTGATAGTAGTCGAAAATACATGTAAATCGGAGATCGCGAGGTCAACGTCCTCCACCGCTTATAACCGGCTCGTAACTATTCGACATTCGTCGTGTATATACATGTGCGATTTTTTTCTTTTGCATAACCCTACACACATTTACATATATATACATATATATATATACACACATGCATTGTGATAAAAACCACACAGATCATTATTAATATCAACATCTTGTTTTTTTCCTCTCGATAGAGGATATCAAGGATAGAGGATATTAAGGACATTTTTTTACATAATAAATCTATCGATATAAGACGATGGGCTGATGGGCATCCCTCGAATATAGTACGCAACAATACGTGCAATAGACGTCCGCCATTGCTCCCATTCGCGCCAAATCGCCGATCGCGCTCGATCCCGCGCGCCAAATTCCTGGCGCGAAAGATCCTGCTCCTCCATCTCCCCCGCCTGACGAAAAAGAGAAAGAAAAAAGGAGCAAGGAAGGGAAAG
>NW_021848510.1:834203-840200 GCF_003651465.1 Formica exsecta
GGGAAAGAGATGCCGAGAACGCGAGCCGCGTTGCGATATCCGGCTCCGGTTCTCGCGAGACAAAAGGACGATTTTTCGATACCGGCGATACGCGGGTGATCTTTTGGCGGGAATTCGTTGGCGCGCTCCGATCCGACGCTCTAGTGGGGGAGAAGCGCTTAGGACGGATCGACGAATCACGTCGCAGTACATCGTCGTCGGTCAGTTGCGCGGCTCCGTTACATTCTCCCGGTAAGTTAACTTCATATACGTGCGCGTGTATGTGTCATGTAAATCATAAGCGTATGTATATCGACGACGACTCGACTTAACGACGAACCGCCGCCCTCCGACGCAACAGAGAAGGAGGGAAATTCTCTCCTCGCTCGAGAAACGGAGTAGCACATCGCTGCCGGCCGGCCCAGCGTCATAGAGGCAAGAGTGGTGGCTGTGTAGTTTCGGCGGGGCGTATGAATGTGTGTGTGTGTGTGTGTGTGTACGCGCGCGCTTGATGGCGGAGTACGCGGAGAGAGAAAGAGAGAGAGAGAGAGAGAGCACAGCGGCGCCTACTAATATACGACGATACGGCGGCGAAGCGAGCGAGAGTCGGGAAGCGTGCCGAGTGCACCACATAACGCGAGTCGACGAGTGAGAGCGAGTGGCGTAGCGAGATTGGTGCGTTTGTGAAGACCACAGCATCCCGCGCGACACGATACGGTACGGTACGGTACGGTACAGTACGATACGATACGGTACGGTACGACGCGACGCGAGGCGACGTGACGTGACCGCGAGATACCCGCCGCCACGCCACGACGCGTGCAACCAACCGGCGACGCAAAGGAGCCGCGATATCACCCTTTGTTCTCCGCGGGGAGGAGTAGTGTGTGCCGTACGCGATATTTTCTTCGTTAACGTGAGTGAGGTGAGTGTGACGTGCGTACAACGTATCTTTCTCTCGCGCGTCCCTCGAATGAAATTTATTAACGGAACACGGATGTATATTTATTCGGGCGATAAGCGCGCGCGACGTAAAAGTACGACGGAAAATTCGCCGGATCCGTGACGGATGTTTCCGCGCGTCCCACGACTGCGTCGGGTCGTTACTTGCAGAGATATCGGCGGAGGTAGCGGGGCTCGATGCGCGCCTTCCCACCGATCGGGAGAGACGCCGCGGAGGCACACGCACACGACTCGCGACGCCATGATTCGCGCCTCTCTTGATGGCGTCCCCGGCGAGCGCGAGCCGACGCGAACGTCTCGTCGCCGTGAGTTTTTCGGCATTTTGCCGCGCGAGCCGACGATTACGCGGGCGCGAAAAATTCGAGAAAAAATCGCCGATCGCGACGGGCGCGTTTTCGTCGCGGGAAACGCGCGGACGTTTCCGCGTGGCGCGAACGTCGTGTCGTTACAGGCTCGATGTGGCCGTTCGCAAATTTTGAAAATGGCGGGCGCGGAACTTTTGGGGAGAGACAGAGCCATCGCGCGACGCCGTTGCCTCTCGACGTGTTGCTTACGATATTCATGTCGGTCGCGATTCATTCATTTCACCTGAGAAATTTTACTCGTCCAAAGTCTCGCGGGACGAATAAATAATTATTAGACCGTGAGTGTAAATTATATTTCGATCGCACCGCCGCGAACGCCATATCATTGCAGCTACGAAGACAGTTTTTACAACGCAAATTATGCGTACGCGCGCCGCCCGTAAACTTGCGAGACGCGCAATTGATAGTACTGATTTTCGCGGCGAGTTTGCGCATCTCTCTCTCTCTTTCTCTCGTCGCGATCCCCGATACTTTGAAGCGCGCGAGAAGAAAATATCGGAAGATCGATAGTCATGTTTGCTTTTTTTATTTTGTTTTCTGTTTTGTTTTGTTTTTTTTTTTTTTTTTTTTTTGAGATTCGAGACTCATTATCTGTAGTATTTCAATAACAGCGATACACAACTTTGTTTTATCGGTTCTTACATATAAGGTTAATGTATCTTTGAAAAGATACATTCACATTTTACATATATTTTATGCTGTATATTTATA
The DNA here is from genome assembly GCF_003651465.1 of Formica exsecta. Lineage (NCBI taxonomy): Eukaryota > Metazoa > Arthropoda > Insecta > Hymenoptera > Formicidae > Formica > Formica exsecta. The sequence goes on from NW_021848510.1 coordinate 836,222, forward strand.
TGTACGTATATGTATGTGTATGTGTGTGTAATATAGTTGCACAATATATTTGCTGCTATACTTTTCATTATTCTTTTTACCGATATATGGCACTAGTTTTGCAAGTTGAAGAATTATCAGCGAATAAAGAACATAATTTTTAGTATCTCGATGAAAAATATTAAATCATGTACTATTTTTTTTCACATGAACTGCACACAATATACATGTATACACAGATGATTCGGAATTCTTCCATATTCTTTGTAGTTTATCTTATTGGAGATGATACGATCTGAAAAGAGAGAAAACATTGTATGAGATAATCAATATTATTCTTATTTTACAGTGAAACAGGACAATAAATATGTCGGACGACAATTCGCCTGTGGTAGAGGAGCAAAAAAAGAAGAGGGGAAGGCCTGCTAAAGCAGATAAGAATGCAGTTAAAGAGCCCAAAAAGAGGGGTAGGCCCGCCGCGGAAAAAAATAACGCGGTACGCCCAGCGAAATCTGATAATGAGGATGACGCGCCACCTGGACCTGTTAAAAAAGGAAGGGGTCGACCTAAGGGCTCCCACAAGAAGAAGGTACATAGCAAACACTTGAATATTAACATCTATATATAATATTTCAAAGAATATTAGAGCGTAATTTCTTTCATATAATTATTAAAGATATTATATAATATTATCTGTGAATATATATGCAATAATAAATGATTATATTATATTTACAAAGAAATTGTATTAAATTTACAGCAAGGACCACCAAAAGGCACAACTACTTCGCCACGCGGTCGCGGCAGACCGAAAAAGACAGAAGAGAAACCTGAGATCACTGGCGAGGATGAGGATGAACAAGAAGAGGAGGAGGAAGAAGAGGAAAATTGAAGGAGCATCTTCGGATGTAATAGGGGAGGATGAAACTAACACAGCTGACCTATCCTTCGAAGATCTTTAAACAAGTCGTTTTAATTAACGTTAAGTTCTTTCAAACTCTGTGTTTTTTTTATTCTAACTTGGGAATTTTTAAACAAATGAAGTGGTGGGTACTGTTCTATAACTAATTATTGGAATTTTCTAAAAATTCTATAAAATATGGTGTACATTGCCACGCACTGACAAATTCAAAGAGAAACGTAGGATACAAAAGTTGTGTTACGCCAATTTATTAAGTTCTTTTTATATTTACTTGACATTACTACTATTAATAATTAATGAAATCATACTTTTAAGTGCTAAGTTTACGTGCGTGTAACTTTTTTCAATAGTAAAGGACTGGATTAAAATACAGATCTCAAAAACTTTTTTTAATTACACGAAAAGTGAGATTTGATAAACTTATTAAAAAAAATCTCACAGTATAGATAGTATTGTCACATATTTGCTACCTCCTTTTTTTCCTACATATGTGTATTACACTTCATGAAGCCAAAAGAAAAAAAAAGAACTTCATACCAATCTAATATTGTAAGAGATAGAAAAAGATAAAAAAAATACTTCTTGTATGTAACATATGCAGGGACTATTCTTTTTTAATTAATAACACTAATATTTGTCGATTAGTGTTCTATTTCTAATTAATACATTTTCTTAATGAGTGTACATTACTGTCGTTTTTGAGGCAAGCATATGTGTGAATGTCAAATTTGTATTAAAGTAAATAAACTCAAAGTACTCTTATTAATTCTGCGTTTATATTTTTCCGAAAATTTTAATATATTTTGAGAAAAAATTAATTTTTTGATACCTTGCAAAGTTGTAGCGATATTTCTATATGAACAATGATATAAAATATAATTAACTTTCAATTATATATGTGAAAAACTTCTCTTCGTTTTTAAAATTTATTCGTGCTAAAAAAGTTACTTTGAATGATGACAAAAAACGAAATCCAAAGAAATCAAAATGATACCATGAGATATGAATATGATTAAAATATGTTACATATAAATAACAGAATTGTGAAGAATTTCATATTTATATTTTTTACTGTGAAATAGCGTAAAAATCAATGTCTATGTACATAATATTGATTAATACTTTAAAGATTGCAAAAGTGTATAATATTCAATGTTGATTAAACGGTTCAATGTTGAATAGGATATGTTTGCAGTCTAAGTGAGATTGGACTGTAAGAAGTGGTTGAGGAATTGGAATTATTAAATATATTTCTAATATACTATTTTTTTAATAAAACTTTGATTCTTTTAAAGAATTTTTATATAAGAAAAAATATTGCTTTTAATTTGAAGTTGTAAATTCTACTAATGCTTAAGAACTTGGTTCATATATAGAATAATAAATATTAAATAATAAATATATAGAGTTTATGATAGTCATAGAGCATAAAAATGATTCAAATGCCATGCAAAAAATGTGCTATTAATGACCACTGAACAGTTCTGCATTCTCTTCTGTATCCATAGATTGGTATCCTTGCTGTAAAATTAATCAATTCTTATTTTCGAAGCACTTGCATGGGTCGCAAGTGAAGACAAATCTTACACACTCGTCTCTGATGCGTATTGTAGCATTCATCCAATAGTTCAGTCTCCCAGTCGTCCTCTTCCTCATCTCCGGGATCAAAGTTATACATTGGCATAAGTCTATGCCTTAAACGCTCCAACTTGCGCTTCCTCGATATGATTAGTACCTTTAAGGACGAAGTTATAAAAGATTAAATCACAAGAAATCTTATTAATACCTAACAAAAAAAGCAGGATGTAAAGCTTTGCTAAAGAAAAATGTTTATCAAAAGAATAGCTGTCTCGCATTTATATATACTTTTTTCTCATAAGACAATAAGAGAGTTATAACAAAAGAAATTTTAAAACATATGCAGATTTACACGATGATATATCTGTCGAAATAATTTTCAATGATTAGTATTTAGAATGCTGTATGCTGTATATTTTTCTATTACTAGTGCTGTGTTTATAAACAAAAACAGGGCAGGGGAAAAAACGTCACAAGGTAATGATAAAAGTGATATCGCTACCCATACCACAGCTGATAGTATAATAACAGAGACGACCACACCAAGTGGCACAAAAATATATTCTACTCCTTCCGGCGGACCAAATTCATCGAAGGATTCTGTGGTTGAGGTGTAAATTGCGGTACTTTTCGAAGTATTAAATGGTATCGCTGTAGATCCAGATAGTGAAGTTACAGCGGTTTTAGATATATTTCGTAACCACTGGTTACTCTCATTTTCCTGTGTCAGTTCTACATACGTCGTCATGGACGTATTCTCGTTGTAAATTGTACTCGCCATGCCTGTTGAGACTGTCCCAAGATCGTTCACCAATATAGTGTACAAAATAGAGTCAGTAACATCCGTCGCATTGATCTCTCTCATATCATTTGTACCATTATTCTCGTGCATCTTATTATAGGAAGCTTTGTTGTTAATTATTAATTATTAAGCTGTTAGAATTAGTTGCACCAAATGATCATAGAAAATTCTTTACAGATGTGGCACATATTTACAATTTACTCCTGCATTAAGACACATTGTTAATAAGATCTATATATAAAAGTTTTTTTAGTCAAGTTGTCATGCATAAAATAAGAAGCATTTGCTCCTCTCGTTATTTCCCCGGGATTGGTGTTATATATCATTGGATTATTGTGTATCGAGATAGATCTACGTACGTAATCTAGATTTTGTGCAAGATGTGAGTATCACAAGTCGACTATCTTTTTACAAGAAACACTCTGTCAATAGACACATGTACCCTCAACGTATTCCCCGCCAGTACCTGCGATAGCTATACATATCATGATCGCCGTAGATACTCTGTCATACTTCTTTGAATATATATATATATCGATTTACGCACGTGTTGACGAAGTGGTCACCAACGTCAATCAGCTCCAATCATAGCCGATGGTTTTATCAGTTCACACTACGACGACAGACAGATAACTTGGAGATATCGGCTTTATTATCGTTAAATGGCAAGAGATCGCGTCGTTAAATTTTTCACAGCA
>NW_021848510.1:844763-852559 GCF_003651465.1 Formica exsecta
ATTCCTGCAGATTGTCAGAGATCAAGCTTCATCGCGTCGCATTATATTCCGTTTGAATCAATACCCGAGTGATCCCCGAGTTGTTCTACTATCGTCTTGGTCGTCGTTGCATTGTTAAACGAGCAGTTTTCGTTCCCCACGTCTCCATCAATGTCGCGCACATCTCGACATCTTGACGATATTTTGTATTTGCACTCCCGGAGTACCTATGTATGTATTTACTGCTGTTTACTGCTGCGACATCGATTTGCGCATGCGCGGAAATTCCTCCGCGCTCTTCTAATGCCATCTAAAGCTCGTTCTACATTGATCGCATGTCGCCAGTCGCGATCAATGTAGAACGGGCTTAATGTTTGCGCGCGACAATTATAATGATGGCTTCCTTGGCAGACGATTGGTCGATGCTCTCTTTAAATGCACTTTCAATTTGAAGGCTAGGATAGTTGTAGAGGTTAGGTTCGATTCGAAGAAGCAGACGACGAATTGATCACGTAATATATGTACACAAAACACATGTTTTATCGCCGGCTTACATCATTCGTTGTGCCATCATGAACGGTACAGATTTCGAAGGCTACGTACGATCCGAAATATTCAATATTTTATAATAAATGTATCAATTGTCATGATTGTGTGCGAAGTTTTGTAGGCCGAAAGATTTTGACGCATAAGGTAGTTCTTTTGATTAGAGGCCACTTTTCTCCTTATCAGCTCGATGACGCTTCTTGAAATCCGTCTGATCGGATCGGACGCCGAAATAAAGTATTACGTGGAGCAGAAATGTTTCACGAGCAAGAGAATTCTGCGGAAAATTTGTCCAAGAGAGATATCTTGCTTACATCTTTTATTGTAAGTGTCGTTTCGTTAATACTGGCTGTCTATAATTATAACTCGATGCTTTATTTTCTCTCGTGCTAATATCGTACATTGACTTACTTATCAGATGAATCTTGCTAATAAATTTTATATATTTTGTAAATAAATTTTTATGAATTAAGCAAGTCGTACCTTTTTTCTTGTGTCAAATAATTTTATGTAGATACATCATTTGTGTTGTTACTTTCCAAATTTTATAATTCTCTTTCTGTTGATTTATATATGCGATAAACTAAAATTCTAAAACAAGTCAGACCGATTTCATCAAAAAATAATCGCTATTTGATGTCAGTCAGGTGCTTTTGCAGGGATTATTTGTGACGTGACGCTTTTTCCATTGGATACCCTTAAAACACGATTACAAAGTCAGCATGGATTTTTCGAATCTGGTGGTTTCAAACAGCTGTACAAAGGTGTAGGACCTGTGATATTAGGTTCTGCTCCATCAGGTATAACTTGATGTTAAAATATATAATGATGTGTATTGAAACAGAAATATTTTATTTATTTAAGTAAATGAACATTGTTATATTACAGCTGCTATATTTTTTATCACTTATGATGGAATAAAACAGTATTCACAACCGTATATACCAGATCAGTATCACTCTTTTATACACATGGCTGCAGCATCATCTTCTGAAGTAGTAAGTGATTGCAGTATTAATTATTGGTTAGTAATACAATTGGAAAATTTTAATACATTAAACTTTTGTATTAGCATATAATGACACAAATATATATTATTATAAATAGTATTTTATATCAATTGTATAATTTTAAAAGTATTATACAAATGTGTATCGGGAATTGCTCAACTTTCCATGTATAGACTGCCTGCTTGGTTCGGGTGCCAGTGGAGGTAATTAAGCAAAGGAAACAAGCGCTCTTGTCCGACACGCATCGATTAGGACTAAGAACATTGTATCGCGGTTATGGAAGTACTGTTCTCCGGGATTTACCATTTGGTATGATTCAAATGCCATTGTGGGAGTATTTCAAGCTTTGTTGGACCCAAGAAATACAGCGAGATTGCACACCCCTGGAGGGTGCCACATGTGGGGCTGCGTCAGGTGATGATTCGAATCACATATTATTAATTGGTGAAATAATTTTTTTTTATGAGCTATTGTTATTTAAATAATATTGGTTTCTCAGTTGCTATATCAGCTGCCATAACGACGCCGTTAGATGTCGCAAAAACTAGAATTATGTTGTCCAGTACTTCAGCGGAAAAAGCAGAAGTTAAAATATCTACAATGTTGAAAGATGTTTACAGAGATCATGGTACTAAAGGGTAAGGTTTGAATGAAATATATATCTCAATCTTTAATTCTTAATATAAATTTCATTTTCCGATGTTTTAACAAGGTCATTTTTTTTAGGCTGTTTGCTGGGTTTCTCCCGAGAGTAACTGGCTTTACTATTGGTGGTTTTATATTCTTTGGCGTTTACGAACAAGCCAAAGAATTTTGTATATCCTACTTTTCAAAGTAGTCATTGATAGATTAACAAATTTAAAAAAGTTATATTATATTGAAGCTCTAACAAATTTTTCGAATACATTCTAGCAAATGAGCTTTTTTTCTCAACAATATTTGCTGGGATCAATTTCAAAAGTAATTACAAGTTAATAAAATTGATCAAAATAAAAAAATATTGTTTATTTAGTTATTACTAATACTCTGTCTAATAAAATTAAAGTTTAAATCTTCTAATTATAAGAGATAATAGAAATATATTTATGAGCAATCAAATATCACTTTTGATGACAAGAGATCAGCTTTAAACTAAATGATTAAGAATCACATATATTTAAGAATATTTCTCAATTATATATTGTGTAGCACTTTAATTATACAACACCTCTCATATACGCATATTTTATATATCTTTTTAAAAATTTACTGTTTGTTGATAGATTTAATCCAATTTTGTAAATTTGCATTATACTATGCTAACAATTAGCAACATTGCGATACAAAATTCTAAGCTATTGAAAATTACTGAACGAAACAATATCACATTGGTCTTTAACATTTACATTATAAAAAATCTTTTATTATTATAGTATATAGAATATATGTATCAGCTAAATTGTTTGATAAAAAAAATCGTACAAGAATAGAATATCAATACTGATCTTATTAGATCAGTGTACAACAATACCTTTTCTCAGGTTTTCTGCTTAAAACAATTGCTTCTTCCACTTGTTGCAAATTTTCTGGATTGGACACGAAATCCTGTACAATTTCGTCGAACAATTCGTCTGTAAAAAAAAAGACATAAATAAAATAAATTTTTTGCAAATAAAATATAGTGTTTACTAAGTACGATGCATCCTCACCTACATTCTCTCCCGTCTTACTGGATGTTATAAAAAGTTTGGTCTGCGTGCCCTTTGCATATCTTTCTACAGTATTCTGCAGATCTGGATCATCCGATACAAAACCTTCATCGCACAAATCTTTTTTAGTAGCACAAAGATATACTTTACAATGTTCCTCAACGTCTCTGAGTTCTCTCACCCAATGCTTCGCTCTTTGGAATGTACTCAACTTAGTAATGTCATAACACACTATAGCAGCCTTTGCACCACGATAATATGTTCTAGTCATTGCATTGTATCTAATAATTATTTACAATAATAATATTTAATATATGTCATTTTCAAGTGAAAATTTTAGAACAGAAGAATGACGAATTCATATTTACTTTTCACTGCCCGCAGTATCCCATATTCCCATAACAAGAGACACTCCATTCACTTGTACTTGCTTCGCTGCAAACACAGTGCCTATTGTCTGCGGCATAATTTCAACTGCATTAATTTGTATATGATGCTCTCCCTTCCATTTAGACGATTCTCAGTGTAAATTTTAATATTACTTTACAATTTTCTTTCCATAATGCCATAGACTAAGAAAAACAGTGCCTTGTTAGTGCTCACAATTGACTAAGTCTATTCTTCTTAGCTGCATTTTTTTGCAATTCTTTTTTCTTTTTAAGTCTTGATTGCATCAATGACATTAATGAAAAGTATAGTGACTGCAAAAGTATGATTTTTTATTTCCATATACAAAATTTTCTCTTTAATAGTATTTTATTTGCGAATTACAATAGCAAAACAAAATATTAAATAAATTCAAGATATATGACTTACAATACTTTTCTGAGATATATTGATATGTAAATATCATTGAAATGATTATAACTGAAAACGCCCATTAAAATATATGTTATGTATACTTTTCATTAGTGTCTTATTTCTTTTTCTCGAAAATTTATGTAATTTTAAATTCAAGCGAGCTAAAAGGAATAGTCCTATTATCGAGAATGATTCTAAAAAAGTTCTAAGAAAAACTATTGTTCTTCTCTTTTCTTTGTTCTAACTATTCTTTCTTTCGAATCGTCTTTTCCATAGATAGGTATAGTGTATCGATTGAAGTAAGATTCTAATCAAAATACTTACGTTTTGATAAGGTCTGCTGCCGTTAAATGAGTCATGTATGTATCGTTCCATAAGACTTGTTTTTCCCACTGTCGCGTTACCCAACAATACAATTTTTAAATCTACGCGATTCATGTTTGATTATCAGCGTTATCATGTATACGAGGTTAGGTGCAAACCCACCTGTATCGACGCTCTGAAATGAGGAGCAATGAGGCCCGTTCAGTCACAATGACAGAGTTGCGCTACTGTATTATACTGTGGTTCAGTAGAACAAACCGCTTATGTTAGTAGCAATCGAATGTGATTGGCTTTTACTTTTAGAACCGACAAATCAACGTCGAGTGTAGCTTTACATATGTATAAATATAAATATATGAAAAAATATTCCTCTTATCCATAAAAAATATTTTGTAAAATATTATATTTTCATAAATATATATAAATATATATATATTATAATTATTCGCTCACGCAGTAAAAAAATTAACAACTGAGCGAATCCCCCTTTCATTTTAAACAGATGTATTAAGTTACATCTTTTATAAATGATAAGTATTTAACATTTCTAAATACATCATAAAAAAAACACAGGAATCTTTAATTACAAGCATTTAATGTTTAATAGTCTAGTTTATTATGTGATGAATATTTCATCAAGCAAAAAGATATAGGTAGATCTACAGATTCAAAACACAACAAACTCTCTCAAAAGTTTTACTATTTTATTACATATAATTTTCTTTTCCTACACAATGGAGAATTGCTTTTTCAAGAATGCATCTATCATTCTTTTTTCAGCTTTATTTTGTCACAAAAAATCTAAAGGTTAATTGATATTAATACTTTTAAGAGACATATTAATACATAAATACTTTTAACAGACATATAACAGGTATGTTCTTTACAGATTGATATATAGATGTTTCTCATTTTAATAATTTATTTAGCCTTCCCTTGCGCGGCGACTGCAGCCATCGCTGCCTTAACGGTTTCTTCGTCACCCAAGAATTTCATAGAAACGACAGGCTTGAAATTCTCATCCAATTCGTACACGAATGGAATACCAGTCGGTAGGTTCAATCCCATAATTTGATCATTGGTCATTTCTAAAAATGAGAAATCACACTCACAGATTGATATAATTACATTGATACCAATAAATCAATTACATAAGCAAAGTTTCTTACGATCGAGATGTTTTACTATGCCGCGTAAGCTGTTTCCATGGGCGGCTATTATGATCCTCTTGCCCTCCTTCAACTGAGGAATAATTGTCTCATTCCAATAAGGTAATGTTCTCTCGATTGTTAACTTGAGGGATTCAAACTTGGGGAATTCCTCGGGTTTAGGACCATCGGCGTAACGCGGATCCTTCACTATCGTGTCGTAATACTTGTGATCTGGTTCCATCGGTGGCGGCGGTACATCAAACGATCTCCGCCAGATCTGCACTTGTTCCTCGCCATACTTGGCGGCTGTCTCCGCCTTGTTCATGCCGGTGAGACCGCCGTAGTGTCGCTCGTTTAATCGCCACGTCTTATGGACAGGCAGATTCTCCTGGTTAATCTCCTTCAGGATTGCCTTGAGGGTTTCCTGAGCTCTCGTGAGCACCGATGTATGAGCCACATCAAACGTGTAGTCCGCGTCTTTGAGAGCTTTTCCCGCGGACACAGCTTCATTTTTACCTGCAGAAATTTCTAAATGTAAGAACAGTTCTTCCTATGTGTGTCTGTGTATAAAGGTTTTTTACTACTAATCTTAACAGAGTTTTTTTACGTCATTGAATATAAAAGATTTCAAGAGATATACGATCACAATGTCATTAATTCAAATCCATTCAAAAGCAGAAGCTCGTAAAATCGCGCGACCTTTTGCCCTTGAAAATGACGGATCAACCGGGCGAGATTTACATACCTTTGTCTGATAGATTGGCGTCGTACCACCCGCAAAAGAGATTCAACTTATTCCATTCGCTCTCGCCGTGGCGAACCATAACAATCTTGTATTTTGACATGTTTTCTGTGAAATCGCGACAACCGCGTAAAAAGAGACAATTCTTGAGAACGATGCGAACACTAGTCGATGCTCGTGCTCAGCTGTTTGATTCTTCCCACTCCCGCTGCTCAAGAAAAGTCAAGTCTCTTTTAAATCACTCTTATGGCTGATACGTCATCATACAATATCCAATCAGACAAATTGGTTTCTAAAGATCTCCAATTGCATAAAATATTGCTAGCCAAACTCTCTAGAAAAGAAACTCTCCTATTATATACCAGTCGTAATCTGAATCCGGCATTAAAGATTTGAATAAGGCATAGACATCTATAAATTTACATGTCTATGGAATAAGGTCGCTATTGGTCGCCATAGCGTGTAATGCAACATGGTTTTTGAAGTATAACCTATAATCATGAATTTTATATATGTAAACGAGAAATGTTACATTTCAGAGACATTGCACTTATAATAATCATTGCGATAAAAATTATTGCATTTCTTATTTGTAAGAATCTTTACGCTCCGATCGCACGCATGTCAATAAAAAATTGTGTTCTAACCTGTACTGTTTGACATTTGTGTTCAGCATTCCGGGTGTTTTGTTAGAAGAAAAGTGTTCAGCGCACGGTTCTTCAAACCGTTGACAGTGTAACATAAAATAACGTCTATGTCTGTGGTGAACGTAATAAATATCGCATAAATTAATTTACAGAAATATATATACACTGGATATTTTTTGAACCTCTGCTGTTGAGTGACATGTAGCGTGATGTGACAGTAGAGATTCCGTGAGAGAAAATGTGGATAATCGCAGACAGATTCGCGAGATCGCAAAATATAGTCGCTTCGTTCGTAAAAAGGTGACCATCGATTATACATTTTTTCGATCGTTCGACGTATATCGTAATTATGGAGATAATAACTGCTAAAGATACCAGCGAAGCACACGCTTCTCTGTCCACAAAGCATTGCGATAACTCCATACTAGTTTCGTGCAATTGGCAGATTGCTAATAATAAGCAATTCAATGATGTTATCACCACCACATCCTTACAGCATGCACCTGCAAAGTAAGTGAACGAATTAGAACAAATTTATATATGCGATTTTCACCATGCAATGGACTTTTAAAATAACAGAAGTAATATTTAAATTATTTATATATATAAATGTTTGCAGAATAAACTGTGAAGATGTAGCTTTTCTGGATACCTGTATTGCTCTGCAATCGTCAAACTTTGAACCATGTATGCTGGACATCAAAGTAACAAACTGCCAGAAAATAGCACGCATTGCTATTGTTTCTGAGGGCAATGTTCTAGAAATCTTCAAACAATATGGAGAGTATGAAACAACGATACTCGCCGAGTTTGTAGATGAGTATGAAGAAAATATTGTTTTTCTTGGAGAAACAACGATACAACCTCCTACAACAGAAGCTGGTATTAAGGTAGGATGATTATATATA
>NW_021848510.1:852830-862026 GCF_003651465.1 Formica exsecta
TGTATAATTTATACATCAATATTTTGTTTTAACATTTGATGTAATAATTTTATATCTGCTTTAGTTTACCAGAACAAAAAATAAAAGCTCTAGCATGTGGATATATGGTATAAAATTGTTTTTGATAGACTCTATAAAAGAGGCGAAACCCAATGCCTTTAATCCTGATATTATTCAGACTTTTCTTAGTAATTGCAACGGCAAAGTGAGTCAGGGGGCTGAAATGGCAATGAAACTACTTGGCTATTATGATAAACAAGAAACTGTGAATAAGACACAGCCTTGTCAGAAAAATTTGGGAAATCTTGCTTCAAATTCTGAGTATTCTGAATGTAAAAATGGAATTAGAAGAGACAAAAACTGTTTAAACTGTGAGGATAGTTACGAAAAGTCAAATTCTGTCAAATGTCAAAGTGAAATTGAAAAGAGAGACAATGAAAACGAATGTTCAAATTGTGAAGAAGATTTTAAGAAATCAGATATGGATATTGCAACTTGCATGAATAGTAAAATGGAGTCTATAAAAGAGGCAAAATCAGGTACTTTTGATTATAAAGACTTTATTCAGACTTTTCTCAGTAACAGCAATGGCAATATGAATCAGGAAGCTGAAATAGCAATAAGAATGCTTGGATATTATAATAAACAAAAGATTGTGAATAATGATGAGGAAAATCTGAAAACTCTTGCTTCGAACTCAGAGTATCTTGGATATAAAAGTATGAATGGAAGAGCAGATAGTGAAAAAGAATGTTCAATTAATAGAAGTGAGCATGGAAAGCTAAATTCTTTCGAAAGCAAAAATGTAAGACAAGTCAGTAAAAAAGACTATTCAAACTGTGGTGAAGATAGTAAAAAATCTGACATAGATATTATAACCTATATCGATAATAAATTCTATGATATGGAGAATAAATTGATGGAAAGAATAGACGAGATGGAAGTTAGTACTAATCAGAAATTGAATGCCATTTTAGAAAGACTTGAAGCATTCAAATTAAAGTAAATGTTTTCTGTTAAAATTAATTTTTGATATTTAATAAAACAGAAAACACATACAAAGTAGAATAGGAGAGAATAGGAGAGTAATATATTTAATAATTATTTAATAAGATTTATAAAAACATGAAATAAATAATATATTCATTATCAATTTGTCCTTTAATTTATCTAAGTAAAAGACATCTGAACTATTTTAACAAAATATGAAATTCGTTTTTTTGTGAGATTTTTTTATTAGATAAGGATAATTTTATATATCATGTATATTATTATACTGTCTCCATATCTTGTATCAAAACCGTATATAAAACATTGCACAATTTTTAGTTGGCAAATATTTCTAATTTGTATAATTCATATATGATATTGGTATGAATTCAACTTATTCATGTGGCGATGGAAATTTGTAAACACTGCTCCAAAAGACATTAATATACATATATTATTGATATACAATATCAAAATGCTATGAAACAAAATCACATATGTAAATGGAAACATAAAAATATTGTTTTGTATAATTTCTACATTATTTAATTATTATATAATTATTTATATTAACACAAAAAATATATTGTAAGTTGTTTTAAACACTCTAGAAGCGATATGTGCTGAACAAACAGCATAAGCAAATTAAAAAAAATAACGCAATTGCAATATAAATTAAAGAAATGATTGGCAGTATTTTATTGAAATGACTTTAGTGTTTTAATCAGCCTTGTCATTCTCTTGAGGAGGATCCCAAGAGTGTAGTTGTTTTCGCCACAATTTCACCATACCATCCCAGCCTCTCCTGCTGTATTTTATATATTTTGGTGGTGTCCTTGGATGTTCCCGTGTACGATTCTCTCTGAAACAAAAATAAATATATATCATAATATTTTGTTCAACATAAAACACATTAAATCACAGAATAGATTCTTTCCTTTTCTAATCTCATATGAATTTAACTTGTCCTAAGTTATCTATATAGAAATGGAAATTGTATCCCAACACTCACTTAGGGACCAGCTGAATGTATCTGTCGTATCCGATAGTGTTTTTGCCATAATCTATTTCCTTTTGCCTGCGCGCTAATACAATTGGATCTGTCTCGAACTCTATGTGCTTTTTACCACTCTCTGACGAATTCGTGGTCGAGCTCGAGTCAGTAGAGTAACGTCTGGGACGAGATACCTTAGCATCCTCATTATCCATACTGTCTTGCCTCGCTCTCTTGCGCAGCATATGCGAATTCTCCGGCTTATTCTTTACATTATCTTTGTACTCTATATACCTAATGTTGTTCTCACTTTTTTTATGCTCCGTTCGAGTATCGTCACTTTGTGCATTCCAGTCTTCATAGTTTTGCGCGTTCTCGTAAACTTTTGCATTTATTACATCTTCATCCCAAGTATTATTGTCTAAATCATCTTCTTTTTTCGTACCATTCTGTTTCGATTCGAAGATGTCTTTATTATTCATACATATAATTGTGTCGAACAGTTCGTCGTCCTCATTTTCTATTTTTATTTCCACTGACGAATCGCACGAAGATGGATCCATCCTAAAGGATAACTAATTTCGCACTTCGATAAGCGACAATCTATACGTCACTCTTGAGTTTAATCACTTCGAATGCGATAACTTATTCACTGTGCACGTACAGTTTTCGTACAGTATAACCTATTATGTATCCGCTCTATTTCGCTTCGAAATTATACAGGATATGAAACACCTATTTATAGTTCGCTTTCATTAGCTGCCTCTATTACTATTATATCGTACAGTTAAAGAACGGGAAAAAGAAGAAATTCTCTCGTTCTCGAGCAAAGTGGAATTTCGTTTGTCAGTTTTCGAACGTTTTCATTTCTCGTTCTACACTTCGCCCTGCGCGCCTTTTTGATTGCTGTATAATTAATTGCGTTACATCGACGATCTCGATATCTCGAGGATCTCGATTCATGCTAGCGAAAAATATATAATAGTTAATAAAAATAATAAAATTAATAATTTACGATTAGTATATACGTATAATATATATTCGGATATTTTGGAAAGACGGAAAGAGAGAAAGCAAAAAATTTGAAAATCAGTGCAGAATAACACGAAATACGAACATACCTTTCAATATGTAAAATGTAAAGGAAGGTTGGGTTGGATTAAGTTGGATTGAGGAGCATGTGCGACAGCAACAGCTGATGCACGTGGCAAGTGTTGATGGTTATCGAATTGAAACGAAAACACGTCGTTATTTGAAAAAGTTTCTTTCGCGAATGTTGCTTATGATTAAACCAAGTTCGATTCAATCTGATTTTCGAGTAATTGAGATCCGAACTCACGTGCACGCAGGAAAGTGGAAGAAGAAGAAGAAGAATGTCGAGTGTGATCGTGCTAAGTGATTCGGACGAACCCGCGTCGCCCGTTATTGACAAATGCAATGGGAATGGATTTGAAAGATTTGAAAAACATCGTTTCAATATTACAAGTGTCTTCGATTTTCCGGAGGTACCATTCTGTCACGATATTGCAGAAAATTCTGCGTCGCAAAGCGAAGAGGATCTTCCCAATTTAAATGCTGACAAGTATCCTGGATCATCCATGGAACATACCGTGTCCGATTCTCACGACTCAGAAGATAATCAGATTGAAAAGACTTCGCGAAAAGCGGCTGCATCTAAATTATGATTAAACCAAGTTCGATTCAATCTGATTTTCGAGTAATTGAGATCCGAAGTCACGTGCACGCAGGAAAGTGGAAGAAGAAGAAGAATGTCGAGTGTGATCGTGCTAAGTGATTCGGACGAACCCGCGTCGCCCGTTATTGACAAATGCAATGGGAATGGATTTGAAATTAACGAAGAACATCGTTTCAATATTACAAGTGTCTTCGATTTTCCGGAGGTACCATTCTGTCACGATATTGCAGAAAATTCTGCGTCGCAAAGCGAAGAGGATCTTCCCAATTTAAATGCTGACAAGTATCCTGGATCATCCATGGAACATACCGTGTCCGATTCTCACGACTCAGAAGATAATCAGATTGAAAAGACTTCGCGAAAAGCGGCTGCATCTAAAAAAGATAAGATGACGTTGAAGGAGGAACGATTGAAACGTCAGCAAGAACGGGCGAGAGAGAAGGCGTTGAAGGCGATCGAGAAAAAAAAATCTAAAGATATAAAGCCCGGGGAATGCTTGAAATTTATGGAAGTTAATCTTGATCGAAATATCGATGCTTTTCGTACAGAAATTGAAAGCGTATTGCAAAGTGCTGATATTAAAATTAACATAACTACCGAGTTAATTCCGAACAGTATTTCATGGCAGAGGAAAATCGAAAAGAACTATGTCGGTGAAGATAATGAAGTGCGTACAAACAAAAGTATACAGACGGAGGAATACATTATTGTGATTTGGAGCAATTACGAAGCAGTAAAACACGTGGCGGAAGGTACTTTCTGCGCTTCCATCGCGCACAATAAATCCCTGATACCAAATTACAATATGACTCTGGTTATCTTTGGCATGGAAGAGTATTTCACGTATCGAAAGAAACAGAAAACTAATCAGAGTTCTAAAAGTAAAGGATCGAGAATCAACAAGAAAAGTAAGGAGCAGTTTGAAACGTTCCCGATTATATCGAGACAGCAGCTGGAGATGTGTCTGACCGAAGTTCAGATAGTAGTCAAATGTAGCAGCAGATTAATCGAGAACGTACAGGATCTAGGTTTAATGGTGTACCAGTATACAAAGTCTATTTCGGAAATACCATATAAATTGCAGAAGAGAGAAAGTCAGGAAGATAAATTTGACTGGTATGTTATGGGAGACAATAAGAACACTGTGCGCGTAGACAAAGATGGAAATGGATTGAAGAGATTGTGGCAGCAGCAGTTGTGCCAATTTAACTTAAGTAGCTTGGAAACGTCAGAAGCAATATGTGCGATTTATCCTAGTCCAGTGCAACTGATCAAGGTATTGTTAAATCTTGCACAATTAATATTTCATTCTAGTATATTGCTAAAAAAAAAAGTTTGTTTGTAGTCTAATGAATATATAAGTTAAATACAATTCTTTTTTTTTTTTCTCTAGGCTTATAAAAATTGTACGCCCGATGAAGGTATGAATTTATTGAAAGACATACCGGTAAGTTTTAATCTTGTTTTTTCATATAAGCAAATTAATATATAAAATAATAAAATTATATTAGACATATATTTTAATTTTTTTTCTCTATAATATATAGACGATATCTATTTCTTATCTTTAGTTATACATACAAATGAAGATTTAATTTTACTTTACACATGATGAAATTCATGTGAAATTTATTCATATAAGCCATAATATTTTAATAAAGAGATAATATAATTACATTACTCACAATTTAATAACATAATAAATCTGCTAAAATCTCGTTCTCACTATAGATCACAGCTGTACGTAAAATCGGTCCCGAATTAAGCAAAAAGATATATGTGATGTTTACTACGCAAAACGGGGACGCTCTATTAGGGACTGAGATATAGGTAACTGCAAATTTTTATATTATTTTTATTTAAATGTAATTCATCTATATGTCATCCAGTGTAATCTTTTATATTTTAAATATGAATACTAATCCATGATCTTAGAAAGTGTTACATTCTATGGCTGTGAGATGTCTTTTCTGCTCCCTTGATATCATAACATTTTCAATGTTTTAATAATAGAATTTTAATGATAGATTTTCCAAAAGCCAGATTTTTAGTTTTGGAGTTACGGTTCCATATAACATTTAAAGCAGCTAATAAGTTAACTAGATACTCATTTTTCTACAGTTTTTGCACAGTTTCTTTTTATTTTTTTCATGGCATATGAAAAGAAATAGCTATGTAAAAGAAGTATTAAATAAAAGAAATTGGCACATTCTAGGGATATATAATTTACGAAATAGCAGTGTTTTCCTATAATTTGATATCGCTTATTTTTCATCTTTTGAATTCTTTGGTTAATTTAGAAAGTAGCGCGAATATCATACATATATATATATATATATATGTGGAAGAATTTTATAATACTATTAGGCATTTATACACATACACATAATTAAATAAATAAATATACTTTTTAAGTTTTTGAATCTATATAAGCACATGCATCTCTTACATTACATAATACATAAAATATCATACATAAAACCTTAGGATAGATTGCATTATATAATCTCATTGTAACAATAAAGTACGTATTAATTATTACTATTAAAGCTTAGAGACCGGTGTGTGATCTATATAATAATGAATAATGTATTAATATTATAGTATTAATATATTATAAATATTATTATAATTGATATATATTAGGAATATATATTTTTTATCATATATATATATATATATATATATATATATATATATATATATATATATATATATATATATATATATATATATATATATATATATATATATATATATATATATATATATATATATATATATATATATATATATATATATATATATATATATATATATATATATATATATATATATATATATATATATATATATATATATATATATATATATATATATATATATATATATATATATATATATATATGTATATGTATGTATGTATATATTAATAATTATAAGTAATACATGCACGCATACATACACACACACACACACACGGGATTAATACCGATCCTTTAAAATAATATCTTTTCTAGTTGCCTTCTCGCGTATTGCACAATATATTATCAAGAACTAATGTCATATATATATATCTTATGAAACTTATATATTTTATGTTTGTATTTCGTTAGCATTGTCGAAAATAGATTGTTCCGAATTGTATTCTTTCTCGTGCTCCAGCTTCGTGTCGTTCAAAATATCGCAGTCGTTATCATCGAGAGTTACCGGTGACATCGAGTTGATTGTAGACACATATTTGCGTTCGATGATATTGGTCTTAATAGCGTCCTCGATCTCGAGTACATTTTCCGTCAGAGAATCATCATAATTTATCGATACTTTGGAAGGTTGTGCTTGTACATATCTGTGTTCGTCTTTCTCGAAAGTCAGGATTTTAGGTGCATTTACGTTTTCCGCAATCTTTGTCGCAATCATATGTTGTTCGCCTTTCTCGTTCTGCTGAGTAGGCTGCGAGCTTCTCTTCGCCAGAATGATCTTGGTATACTTTACAGTAGGTTGCACCAGTCGATTTTCTATCGGCACTCTGTTCTTCATCGAGAGGCCACTGTTTTGGGATCGCGTCTGTAGTATCAGCTGATTTAAATTTTGCATATTGGGACATATAACGGGTTTATTTGGTATCTGCTTATCTTGCTTATTGCTAATTAGAACCACTTTGGTGGTGCTGCTTAATTTGGGCCTCTCCTGAGACTCCTTAATCGGCGTCGCTTGCGTTACCATCGGTATCTTGTTAATGTTGTTTAAATTATCGTCGTCCTTGGCGAATATTATCGGTATGTCCAGTATATTTCCCAGATCATCATCTATATCATTTGTAACTATGTTCTTCTTTTGAATACTTTGGACGACTTTCCCTTTTTGAAGTCTCTGTAAATTGTTGGCGTTAACCGTGATCTTCGGCATCGTCTTCATCGATTTGTGAGAGAACTTCAGTTTGTTGGATAGAGGCAAAATGTTGCCAGAGTTTTGGCTGTTAAACGGAACTATCACTGACGAGGGCGCGCTTCTGTTGTGAAGAGAATTCTCGACAATGACTATGTTACCGCACGATGTATTATGAGAATTGTCAGTATTATTGGATGCGGCTTCTTGTCGTGGTAAATGTGTCGATTTAGATATCTCCAATAAGTGAGACTCACTGCTCATTCCCATCTCCTCCATCGCTATAAAATATAGATGTATGTATTTGCTTCAGATCTCAAAAAGATATAAAATTATGTACATATTATTAACATGCAACAATATTCCGGAGATATTTCCAACACTATATACCAGGCAACACATTTCACACATTCAACATATTGAATATATGATTGTAAAACATTTTTATATTTTTGATATTTAATCTGTGTTAAATATTTTTCACAATTTTATAATATTTTCAACTTATAATTGTGCATTTAATGTTGTACGCTGAAATAATATATTATTTTAATAATCTTAAATTAATATCAATAATATTAATGCTAATAAGGTGTTGAAGGACAGATAGAAATTTAAACTAAGAGGATTTCTATCTTACTCAAAATGAAAGATTCCAGCAAGGAGAGTGTGTTAAGCAGTTCTTTTACAAAATATATTTGGGCCCTATTATTATGAATGCTTGTCGTTGTCCAAAACCTGATGTATAAGTAAAGGCATTAATTAAACGTCCCAAAACCAATTGTTTGTGTTCACACATCTAAATTGATTAATAATTAATATCTAATTCAATGGACGGGAATATAAGGTTGGGAATTAAACAAATTCCAATTACAATATATATATCACAAAAAAATATTTATTGAATACAAAATAAAAGGCAACCTGATATTGTATCTACAATATTCTTTTTTAATACGTACTTAAATATCCATGATGATGCTTATCACTCATCCACAAGTGTTAATAGCATTGTAAGACATAATATCATGTGCATATATGTCTAAGTTTACTAACTATTTACATTCACGTTACCGATTAAGAGATAGATTGAAAATCCCCTTAGTTCCATCCATGTATTCGAAATTTTTTATCTAAAGATAATTAAATAATTGAAAGTAATAGAAGCACATGGTCTCGTTAAATACTTCTACTTACTTAAGCTAGAAAATTAAAGAAAATATATGTACAATAAGGAAGGAAGAGAGCTCCTAACGAGTAAAATAAGTCTATCAAATTAACATTAAGCAGCTTTTAGGAAAGAGGATATTTTGGTTTTACATAGGGAAAAATCACGATGAATGTGGATTGAGTGAACAAATGCTTATAAATTAATAGCCTGTATTGTAAATTTGATATTTACTGTTATGTGATATATTTCTCTTATAGCTAAATAGGCTAATATACTAAAAAAATTCATTTTTTTAAATATATATACAATAATATTATATTCAGTATTCTATTTTAATAGAAAAAAGTTATAAGCAGTAATTGTAAATTACTGTTATGTGATATATTTCTCTTATAGCTAAATAGGCTAATATACTAAAAAAATTCATTTTTTTAAATATATATACAATTATACAATA
>NW_021848510.1:864786-906066 GCF_003651465.1 Formica exsecta
ATGTGTGTGTGTGGTTCCTAATATAGTTTAAAATATATATATACATATTTACGTAGATTTAATCACACAATATTTTAGAAACTTCGTAACAAAATTATTATAATTTCTAATACTTTTTTTTTCATATGCTTCGTTTTAATTATAGTTTTATATACTAGATTATTAAATATTATAAGAAACTGAGAGAATTTTTAGTCCATTTTTTTTGATACAATTTATTATGTACCAGAATTACACGTATCGCGCAATTTCGAAAATTATGTAGTTTGTGCCATTTTATGTACAAGTGTAAAAATTTAGTATAAAAATGTGTTATCTGTGTTATCTATATATGGATAAACTCTGCTCAAAGACAAAAAAAAAGAATAAAATTATATAAAATTGAGAATTTATTAACTATGTGCGATATTCATTATATGTATATGCCACATACTAAATAAGTATCATAAAAATGTAAGTCTGCTTATTTGTACTAAAGTAATTGGTTTAATGATTAAAATAACTTGTGCTTGAAAATATAAATAGAAATAAATTCTCGAAATTAATGACTATAAATATAGCAAATACATGTTGATTATTCTCGCATTATTAAGTATATAGTGCCCAATCTGCTAGGTACTGTCTCTTGTATTATAAAGTTGCCAAGATCAAATCTTGTGTCCTTATTATGAAGTTTCCATTCAATTTTCACTTTTATTCTAATGATACTCTAACAATGCACAGAATAAAAATGTCGTTTTGTCTCTAACATCGTCACGTGATCACAATAAATACATAAGTAATAAAAAGTAGCGCTAGAGGAGAATATTACTTTACGAACCGATATCATTATATATGAATGTTTGACTGTACAAAAATCAAAATCCTAAATAGAACCACAAATTGTAACATCAGGTCATTTAATTGACCATAGATCCGTAAATTTCATATAGGCTATATTTATCGCTATGTTTCAGATAAATTATTTAATAATTGATTAGATAATAGTAATCTACCTTTTGAAGGAGTCGTTGTGGACGATGTTATGTTACTCGCCGATGAATTGGTGGTCGTTAGTAGAATACTGGAAGCTGACGATACACGGGCAGAAGATGCACCACTCGTGAGCGCGATCGAGCTCTTTCCACTTTGCAAAAGATTGGACAACGTGCCAGTTGTCGCACAGGCAGGTTTACTACTTCCCGCTATTTAATCGAGAACAAAGGATGTAAGTATTTTCGGTTAATCGCCTATACACATACCCCGATAGCTTAAACGAATTATAACATATATCTTACCTCCGGTAGCTGTATTAACTCTAATTTGATTTCCCGTAGTGAAAACGTTCACTAATTTCGCATCTCCACTCTTGTCAGCTACATTGATTTGTCTATAATTGTTCGACATTACATTTGAATAAGACTTGTTGGAGGATACTATAGTTTTCATCTTCGAAACATTTTGCAACGGCACATTCGAAATGATCTTCGGTACTTTGACAGTTGCGGTCGCGGCTTTGGTCGTGTTAGATGTTTTGGAGGGAGTGGTCGCGAATTGATTCACTGTAGTAGGTGCTAAACGTATTGGTCCTATTGGGGCTAGACTCGCTAGCGTACCTATATTGAGCGTTATGCCGTTCTCCGCATTAATATTTGTCTGTAAAAATAATATATAATTCATTATTAAGAGAGTATATATGTATATATGTATTGCGATATTCAAAATATATTGCAATACATTTACAAATATTTTAATTAAAGAATGCCTCGTTTCCTCTTACAAAAGTTCAAGTAATATTTGAGCCAATATGTATCACACACATCAAGTATATCGATGATTATTTCATAAATTGTATATATGAAATTATATGTTAAATTATACGTTTGTGTAATAATTACCTGCCCAGGAATCTTAGAAGTCTTTAGATGTTCTGTTAATTGATTTTTCTGATTGGTCGTGGGTCGCTTCCGTTTCAGAGTGGAGGTATGATTTGTTTGTTGTCCACCCATCTGCACAAGGTTAGATTGAGTACTGAAGGTACCAATTTTGGAAGGTGAATTTGTCGTCGCGTTCGTTGCAACTGACGGCGCGGAGGATACCGGCGTGTTCGGCCGAGATTTTTTCACAGTCGGCGAATTAGGTTCGCTTTCCACGGAACTGCTCGTCGAGTTTCTTCGTTTGTGAGAATCTTTTTTATTCTTGTTCTCGCAGACAGGCATCGTGGATCGCAACGGTAACGGATGAGGTTGCAGCAAAATGCTACCAATAAAGTCGCCAATTTCATCCAGTATGCATCTATCTACCATGCTCTGTGTGATACCCTCCAGTACCTTCTTGGACGTAGATATTCTGAGATAATCGTCGGCCGTGCCTACGATCACGAGACTCGTCTCCACTAGCATCTTCTCCCTTAGATCCTCCAAATCGTCTGGCCTAACGAGGGTTGCGTTTTGTCCGATAATAAACATAACGGGACAGCGAATGTCCATCAACATGTCGTCGGGCGTACCGCGTTTTCCTTCGACCGTCGAGAAAGGAAATCCGATGCAGATAACAGCGGTTACATGTTCCATTTGGGCAATCTATACCATGGAGTAAGTAAAAATCAATAATAATGAGGAGAGAGAGTTATACATAATTAGGAAAAGATAAACTTATACCTGACAAGCAAGTGCCGCACCAGTATTGAAACCTACGAGTATGATCGGTCTACCAGGACAGTCGTTTTTAACGTCTTGTATCTTGGCTCTCGTAGCCTGAACTAATTGATCTATGCATACCATCATGGTCATTCTGTTAGCTGCCAATCCCATTTGAGTATGAACAGTAGCAACCATGCCTAACGATCCTAACTGCGTGATCCATTTATGTTGACGAGAAGAAACAGTTGATGTGATGCCGGAAGGTACTATTATCAAGATCGGATTTCCAGGCAGTTTCTTCTATAATTAATTTGATTTGTTTTCACATACTTGAGCAATGTAATATAATATATATTAATGATTATAAATTATCATATTTACGAGTCGACTTCCGTTTAAACTCGGCGCGACCGGATCCCAAGATCGTTTCAAGAGCGATCCGAGTGTTTCCCATGTAATGGAACCTCCTCTAGCGTTAATATTCGGTTGTACGGCAATCATCTTATCGATTAGCTGAGGAATCTTTAGTCTCAGAGTCTGTAAGATATCGAGATAGATTGCCAAATATTCCTGAGGGAGATGCTCGAACAATAGATTGTGCAGCCATTGAGCCAATCTCCAATCCCATCCAGTCGACGCTAACATTTCCCGAAATCGTCTCGCCGCGATATCCACGGACGTTCTTCGAAAAATGGGCTCCATTGCGCTCTTAGCCTTGGCCAATCTCGCAAGTCTCTCCGAACTCAATATCCGAGTCACTTTGCTGAATATCCGATTTTGAACTGAAGACCATAAAGTTTTGTTTATATCCTCCTCCCAATCCTCCTCCTTTTCAGGTCGCGCAAAACTCGCTAAACGTTGAAATTCGTCCATGAGATGCCGAGTTCTAGTTAAATCAAAGAGTGGTATCAACGGTTCGCTGCCATTATCTTCCACATCAATCTCTTCATCCTTTCTATGTTTATCACTAAGATATAAAAAATAATATATTACAATAGGACAAAAATTATTATTTTATATTGTATTACTTTAAAGATTAATTTAATCTACGTATTATCGATAATCTTACTTTGTTGCAGTGTTTTTTGAGAAAAATAACTTTTTTACAGGTTTGACATAAATGTTTTCTGGTTTCCAATTCCAGGGTCGGGCATAACAATGATCTTTGAATATTACATCAACATCCATCTCATAATTTCCAGCGAGTTGATGTAAATATACTGTTACTCTATTTGAATTGTCATCAAATATGTCAGTGGTTGGACTTGGTAAGCCAGAACTGCCCACAGATGTAGATGGTGCCGTGGATACAGATGTTAACATTATGTTGTCTTATTTCCAATATTAAATTTACCAACAGTAACTAAAATAAACATATACAATTGATGCTTCTGTGTCTACCCCAAACGTTTTATTATATAACATTATAATATAAAAAAAAAACTAATATTCATACTGGTAAAACAGAATTCTTTGAAATGAATATTGTGCATGATATATATTGTGTGCTGAAATGATTGGTATAAACTTACTACCATCGCACCAAATAATTATGTACATTAATGCTAAAATGTTGTATGTACATTTACACTTTTCTATAAATTTAATTAAATGTAAATCTTTATACACAGAATACACACACACATCCGAAAACTAACCTATACTTATGCCACGTTAGACAACAAATATGTCTTTAATCTTATGTCTTCATCAAATTAACAATCGTGTGCTACCATTTGCTGCAGTTTATCGATAATATTGCAATTATTCCACATATTCTGAAGTATTCCAATTGTACAGACTTATACACTGACAAATATTTAATGTCACTTTGTATCACGTAATAAAAACTAAAAGAATTAGCATACACAAATATATGCATCCATTTTCGCGTAATCGTTAACGATTTTTGCGTATGTATGTGAATGTGATGTAAATTACATTAATATCTTATATGTATGCGAGCACATGTGGCCATTGCGAATTTATTCGCTTTAGCTGCACTTTTTTGAACAGTGCAGTCAGTTCATCCATTCTTTAATAATTTACGATATAAAAATGTGAGAGAAGAGGAAAATAAATAATGTAAGATACATAAAAAAATACAAGAGTAGTGAAATAATATAAGAAATAGATAAATTCAAGCTTTAGTTGAAAAAAGGAAGAAAAGTACAAAGTACAGATTATAATCGAGATTACTATCGATAACGTTCGACTTGCATACATATGTGGTATCGACGTTTCATTTATGGGGTGTCCTAAATCTGACTGCACTTCCGCGTCGACGCGAGCCGCGGTATTACATTATGAATTGTTTAAGTTTAATATTACAATTTATATTCTTTGTTTATATAGCGAAATCGGTACGATCTTAGTTTAAATGTGTAACATATTGAGATGACTAACGTACGCAAACTTAAGTTTTCGGCGGGATTTTGGTTTGACGTTCTGCTACGTGTCTTTCTGGCAGTGCTATTCGTGTAAGTTGACGTTTAATGGATGTGCAATTAAACAATTAGTCTGCTACAATTAGTACTCTGTGATGTGTCATTAAATTTTAGTATTTATATAGGAGATTAATTAATATTTATTAAAGAATGTCTGTGTGCAATGTATGCATATTATATTACATTATTATTTCACATAAAAGCACAAAAACGTGTTTTTAGAGTTATTAATATTTTTATTAATATAACACATATCATTTTATCAACATGATTATTAATAATGTTTTACAATTAATAATTTAATAATTTTTCTGAAAGATGGAGATTTAGTATATATATTGCATATTTAATTTTTTAATACACAAGCAATTGCTTGCCTTTTCTTATCATAATGATATCATTAATCAAGCGGAATATTTTGAATTTTTTATGACTTGTAGGGAGCTAGAAAAAGCAGAACCATTTACGAGAACAATTCATGAAGATGAATTATGGTTGTACAGAAACCCAAGAACAGATTCTTTTGTTCCAACCACAATATTATGGGTATATATATTTATAGACAAGATATCACATGTTGTAAATAATGCATATTAAATAAAATAATTTTCTTTTTTTCAGCCTCTTGTATTTATGATGCCGATTGTTGTTATTTGTTTCTTTTTTATAATGCACAAAGATAAAGTTGATCTTCAACAGTCAGTATTATCTGTAACATTAGCTCTAGGATTTAATGGTCTTATTACAGATATTTTGAAACTTATAGTAGGTATGTAATATTATCAAAATGTTTGAGAGAGAGAAAGAGAGAGCTGAATAGATCTATGTTAAATAAAAAAATTTATACATTTTTTAATATCAGTTACTTTATTATTCACTATTTTCAGGTCGTCCAAGGCCAGATTTCTTCTGGCGGTGTTTTCCAGATGGGCAAATAAATCCGGGATTTAAATGTACTGGAGATCCAATTGTTATTAGGGATGGAAAGAAGTCATTTCCAAGCGGACATTCCTCGTGTATGTTAATAGCAGTAACATTTGCAAATATAAATATTTTCCTCTTTTCTTGACCAATTGATTTTTATAACTATATTTGCATAAATGTGTCAGTTGATTTGGAAAAAAATAACACATTAAGATAACATACATTTCTAGTATTCTACTAGAATATTTATATAATAAATTTATCTTCTAGTTGCGTTCGCTAGTTTTGGTTTCATCTCCTTATATCTATCTGGAAAGCTACATACATTCAGTCTGGCAGGAAAAGGACAATCGTGGAGATTGTGCATGTTTTTTTTGCCGCTTCTCGTCGCTCTTACTATCGCATTAAGTAGAACATGCGATTATCATCATCATTGGCAAGGTAAACTATTTTGTTGTCGAGATAATTTAATCCTATATTTTTATTGATATGTAATTTCTTTTAGACGTAGCGGCAGGATCAATAATAGGTTATTGCTTAACATATATTTGCTACAGACATTATTATCCTTCGTTAGATTCGCCATATTGTGATAAACCATATACTGTGCTTACGTTACAAATTCAATCGGATATCAAATCTAACAAGAGTGAACAAATTAAGTGGATATAAAAGTGGAGACTATTTCTATCTATGCATCACATAAAGTATTTTAATCAATATTTGATTTGGTTAAAACCTTTGAGACTTGTATTTTGTGTACCAATACAAAAGAATATATATCTCTGTATGAGTAAAGACAAACTTTTAAATATATTAAAATTTGTACATATACATCTATTTGTTTCAGTTCTATCATCTGTGCTATGTCTTTTCCTCTTTTTTGTGTGCTTATATCTTTAAGATAGCTATTTCATTTTACGTAATATATGTAAGAAAATACGACTAAAACAATTGTATTAAGAATAGAGAAGGTACAAAAATATTCTTATATAATTATGTTATATTTGCATTTAGTTTTTTAATAAGATTTATTTTTTTCATTCTTTAGATGAATTTCTATGCAGTTATGCTTTTAATTTTTTTTACGGGATTATAATTATATTAATATTAATTATATAATTATTATTTTAATTCTAGTACATATTTATAATAAACAAGAATGATCAACTTAACAAGATTTATCCTCCTTTGATTATTATGTGTTTAAATTTGTGCAACTAAAATTGTAAAGAGAATTCTTGCGGATTGAAATGGGCGCGCTTAGATGCAATCTTCGAATTATCGCGCGCTGATTAGAATACGTTCGAAAATCCACTCGGAATAGAGCAGCGTTTGATTGGCCAATCAGAACGAAAGGATTTCTCTGTCCCTGATTGGTCGATCGAATGCTCCTCTATTCGACAAGTAGGTTTTCGAACGCAATCTTGGAGCAGTCGATTCGCGTCGACAGGCGTTATCGCTCGGGCATTATCGCACATTTCTCCGCGACGTTTCCGACCGCAATATCATCGCGTCGGCCAATCGTGGGATCCTACTCTCGGCCATATCGAATTGCGCATTCTCGAGTCTCATGTCGCATCTCGCGCGGCGTCCGTGATCGTCCATCCATCCGTCCGTCCGTTTGTCCGGTCGTTCGTTCGCTCGGCCCAGTTCGGTACTGTCTGCGCCGCGAGTAAGTTCGCCGATTGCGATCTCATGTTGGGGGGAAAAAAAGGAGATTGATATCTCGTGCGATCTCGAGAGGAGATCCCGATACGTCATCGGAACGCACGGAAAAGGCTCGAGAGACGCCTGCTACCACCCAGGCCTCGTCGTGCGACATAGTTATTTGCGAGCTGTTGTGTTGGTGAAATGTTGTCCCGCTGACTTTGTCCGATGCATGGTGAGAATTCGTAAGCAAGCGTCATTTGCCATACCGTCATCGTTGTCGTGCGCGCTAAGCGTGCGTTAAAAGCTTAGAATCGTGTTCGCGTCGCCCGTCCTCCCGACGCGGAGCCTCTCTCAGCAGTCGGCTATTCTTGAGAGGAACTCGCGTACATACATAGTTCTCTGTCTCCTATACAAGAGCCACGCGCTAAGTTGGTGCGAAGAGCGTACGGAGCGCCAGTTGCCGAAAGCTGCTCAGCGGACAGCGGACCGTTGTCATACGAGTGAGATGATCAACATGGAAACGGACAAAATTATCGACGACACGAACACGAGTCAGCAGGTGAGAATGACTAGGCAATTTATAGGTATCCGTGCGACGTTTCCTTTCGTCGCGAAAAAAACTATCGCCATCTTGTGCCTTCTCGCGACCGACCCAACGAATCGTCCGTCCGTTGACTCTGCACGTGTTTTTACTTCCGAGATATTCGAGGTCAAACTTGAATTATGATAGCGTCGCGCGCGATTATCCCTTAAATTAGAAGGGAAGAGAGAGGGGAAAAAGATTTAGAATTGAGATAACTTGGAGCGATCGAATACATTTTGAGCACCTGTTTATGCTTGTCAACGTGTGACAATTATCTCTCTAACAGGGGATCCTGCCTTACGTCACGATCGATTGTCGTGGCCAAATTACTTTCGGGATTATGATAGCGTCGTTATCATAGCGATTGACACGTTTTTCAATCTTATTCCTTTTCTGATATCGAATCTTTCAATTCTAACATCTACTTCTCCACATTTCCCTTGAAAGGCAAAAAACAATAAACAAAATAAACGGACTCGTGTCTGGATGTTTACATGTCGATCGATATGAAGGACGACATGAGGTCTAGTTGTCATTTCGCGTGTAACGGCTGTTTGCAAATGCGAATGCAAATCGCGCATCTCGTATCGTGGAGTCTCCCCTTTTCATTTTCTCACAATGTGTTTTTCATTTAAGGAGGGACTGGACAGATCAGTTACGTCAAAAGTTAATAAAAATCTAATATATTTTGAATTCATAAATTTGACATTGCGCTAAAGAAGAACTTTTGGCATTTAAAAATATAAAACTAATAATTAATTTGTGAGTTTAAATAAAGATTTGTCCTAGTATATAATTTAATCTCAAGATAAATAATATTATCTTTTATATCGAATTAATTTTGTTATAGTGACTGTACACAAAATTCAGGAAAATAAAAATTTTAATTATTCAGGAAAAATATTTATTTATAAATATTAATTACTTTAACTCAAATTAATTATTAATTTTATATTTTAAAAGGCTAAAAGTGTGCTTTGCGCGATATCAATTTCATGAATCTCGAAATGTATTAGATTCATTAACTTTTGACGTAGCTGATCCGTTCCTTCTTAAATCATGAATCCTTGACGGGATGCCTTTTACAGATCGAGAGATCGTATGATCATACAATATGACGTACGTACATAAAGTGTTATAATAAATGCCTTGACATTCATTAGACGGCTTCGTATCGGTGCGTTATATCTATAGACACGCGTACAGATCGCGATACCGGTCGCGTAGCGAGAAAAATAGCCAATCATGCTTCGTTAGCTGACTGATTGCGGCTGACTCCTCATTTATTCCTCGCCAGATTAAAGGTATCGAACGTTATTATCGGAGAATTTATAGAAAGATGGCAATTTTCAATCGCACGTTCAATCTTACGCACGGCTTTTAATCTCCCCTTCCCAAGATTTAATTGCGTATCCGTATTTCATATGAAACGTGAAATAGCGATAACACAGAATAGATCTAACAATGTCTTGCGGATGACACATGTTCGATTAGCTAGAATCCAATTGTCTTCAGCGCGCTACCACACAATCAATGTTTTAGCTTCGCCCCCCTCTTGTCTCTCGAGAGGTCTAACAACTCCTCCTGCGTGCGCGTGTGTGTGTCCTCTTCGATTCGATCCGTCACGATTTTTAACATCGTCCACTCTCTTATCTGCCTTTGTCGTTTTCCTGGAAAGAACGGCGATAGTACCGAGAGTCTTGATAGCTTCGATTCGTGTTTAAGTTGATCGTCTTACCTTATAAAAATAACTTCTCGATATTCTTGTTATATAAGGACAATCTTTGCATGGACATATATACACATTCTCTCCTATCTCATTAATTTTAATCTATCTATTATTAAAAGAGACAAAAACATTAAATATATATATATATGCAGATAATTAATTCTGCCTGATTTTTTCATTATTTAAAGTTTTTTTAGATTTCTTAGTTCTAATTTAATGTGACAATAATATATATTATATATATAGGGTGTAAATAATACAAATTTTTGTATTAGAATTTTTGACTCTATTTTAGTTCTAGAATACACTATTAAAGTATTGTACGGAGGTTGTGAGACACCCTGTATATTGATGTAAGTTTTTATTTCTTGTTTTAATTATCTTTCGAGTGTTTACTTGTATATTTCGATTCTAATTCGCGTAACGAACATTGCGATAGATTGATTAGCGACTCTGCCGTTCGCAATTAATCCATGCAAGGTACAATGCATTTTATTTATATGTTTGTGCTTGTATGTGATAATTTTGCGAGCATGTGGACTCCCGTACGCGATAACACTCGTTATTCTTCGTAATTACATACGTTTGTTGCAACACGGCTTACCGGAAGTGCACCTACGACTTCTTATCCCGCGCTCGGACGATGGGTCCCTCCTACGCTCATTCCGCTCATAAATCATATATCGTTCCAAATGTATCACGCACGTTCGTATATCTTCCTGTACTGGAGAATACGTGTGAAAATCTTAAGTTCATAAAACAAAGATTTCTAAAAAATCAAAGATCCTATCTCTCTTAGGATAAACACCGTTTAAATTTATTTAATATGCAAATATATAAACAGTTTTTACATAAAATTGGTTTAAAATTTTATTCAACATGTTTACCTCTTCTTTTTCTTTTCTATATCTGTATTCGTAATTATGAAAATATCCCGGATCACATATGATTTTCGTTTTCATATAATTAAATCTTTTTTTTTTTTGTGTAATTAAAATATTTTCTAAAATATATAGATTAAAAATGTGATATAATTAAATCTTTTTCTTTTGTATAATTAAAATATTTTCTAAAATATATAGATTAAAAAAAAGACATTTGCAATATTTTAACGTTTTAATTTTTAATCTCAATTAATTCGGCTTCTCCATATTTGTGATTTAAACGGCTAGTACATTCGTAATTTCCGCACATTTCTCAGTGATGGATAACGCTATTCCAATAGAGAATACCAATTGGCTTTTAAACATCAGTCTGTCGATGATAAAGTTAGAAAGAGAGAGAGAGAGAGAGAGAGAGAGAGAGAGAAACAGATTGCGATCCTTGAGCGAGAAGGTCGGGCGAATTTACCTACGTCAATATTCACGGAATCGAGCATCGTTACTCTCAAGTATTAACGCTCGATATATAATATATATGTATAACGAGCAGGTATTTCAAATTGAATACTTCCGTAATCTTATTGATGAATATATATGCATGTCCATCCTCTCCATTAGATAAATTAAATGGCATCGATCAATAAGAATGGAAAGCTATATAAACAGATAGTGTAGAGAAGTTATTTTTCTAATTACTAATAAAATTAATATTGTGTTTATCGAAATTTTTGAGTAAAGAATTTTCCAAGACAATTTATTGCACAGGGAAAAAGTATAATAAAGTGTTATTTATTATTCTAGTGATATAGTAATAACTTATATAATTGCACATAGTTATGCAACATAATAGCTATTTCAAAAGCCGGTTCTTTGTAGCGAGACTTTGTACAATTTTTTTTTCATGAAGATTTTTACTCTTTTGATATCATTACTTTACACAAAATTCTACTCTTCTAAAATTTTATTTATCGTAGCCATTATATTAAAAAGTTTTTGTTGGTAAGAGCATGAAAAATATAATAAAAGTATCCTCCCGGGCACATGTTGCCATGTAGGATCGTGGACTCCAAAAAAGTCTACTCTTTCGTATTTGGTAAGAATCATTTCCATTTCATTCTGAATTGTAATAATGCCGTGTACATACTCAAGCTATCGATGCTAATGAACTTTATATTCACGCGAGAAGAACGAGAAATAAACGTCAAAAAAAGCACGTTCATGATAACGGTAGCGGATCCACCGTTTCGTCATCCTCGACTGGAGCGGGTTAGATTTTCACCTTGTCCGTATCCATTCTCGCCGTTATCGCGAGACGGAAATCCATTCACATTTCTCAGTGAGAGATAAAATTAATAATAAGGAAGTACACATATGTGCGCGTGTGTGTATAATGGGTATAAATTCGCGGCGCCCTTCCGAGACTTTTGCGTAATGACGCGTGCGTGTAAATCCGCGTGCACGACCAATGTCAAGCGGGAGGTGCCTTTCCTTTTTAGGCGTCGCCACGTTTCGGTTTCGTTGCCTGAGATAAAAAAGGCACTGCGAAATATCGTATCTGACCCTGTACCAGTGGGATCGGCAACAGCGTGCAAGAGGTCAATTCTTTGGTCGTAATAAATAACACTTCTCTGTTTTCATTTTTGTATGATTTTTACTAAATAAACGTTTTTAAGTTGATCATGTATCTCTCTTTCTCTTTTTTTTTTTTTAGATTGAAAATTTTGCTTTTAAATTACTTAATTTTTTATTCTGATTGTATACTGTAAATTTAGGAATGATTATCTTTGAATATTTGATAAGATATTTTTCGGTTTCTTTCAGATAAGATATATTGGTGAGAATTTTTGAAATTTGTGGATACCTGACTTTGAAACTCGGATATTTGTACGATGTGTCAGAGTCCATTGTTAATTTTAATGTTCCCTTTACGCTTTCTAACGTCACTATCTTCAGCGGCCGCTTCTCTTAAACCTTCAGAAGTTGTCGACCTCTTTGTGCCAGAATAGACGAGTGCGAATTCACGAAGCAAAAACTTGTTTCACGATTCATTCCGCGAAATCGTACATTTCGGTCTTGCGACACTACTTCCCTTGTAGACGCATTCAGTTGAAGTTTCATTGAAATTATACGAATACGATTGTCGGACAGTCTATGTTAAATATACTGGGAATATAAACACATGCGTCGTTTAACTTATGTAATCAAAGTTGAAAAAAATAAAAAAATGATAAAATTATATAAAAAAAAGATAATATATATTTGTAGATTGGATTCTCTAATTGCAGTGTTTTATGTACAAGGTATTGGATAATAGATGAACATGATATACGTGGCAATGTTTCTTGTCGAGAATTGAAATATATCTCATTAAAATAGATATTGACACATAAATAATTACTGGGCAATAAGCGATCGAAAAGAAAAGGATGCAAATATAATTAATCAAATTCAGTTTTTGGCTATTTCCGGATATATCCCGCTTTAACAAAACTTTCGAAAAAAATGATTTCTATTTTTGATAGAAGAGAAAAATCAATCGATTTTACCGGTCATCGTTCATCATCAGACACCCAGTATATATTGTTCACTTTAGCCGTGGTAACAGGCGCATGGGGACGACATCCAGGAAGACAAAAGAATCAGGAGAGCGTAGATTCGACACGAGTTCGCGATACCGTTATACCGGGAGCATTCGAAGAGCGTTTTCAGGTGATCGCGCACCGCTAGACTCGTCTCTTCGTGTTACAATAACACAAGGGACAACTGCTGCCGGATCTATATCTTTCGATAGGAAGTCCCCATACAATAGATCACGATCATAACATACAGTTCTTGTCCCCATAAATCATCTATTTTTAAACGATCTTTTAAAAGATCTTCAAATACTGACTAATTTAGTATGTATAACTCGTTTTAATTTGGAGAAATATTTTGGCAACGTTCTAAAGATATAAAGATGTATGACTTTTTGTTTCGTTTTAGAAGAAAATGGCATTTTTTTAGCTCGAATTTCTACGAATTTTTTATAAACTTTTAAAAACAGCTCGATATATATCGAGCTGTTTTTAGGGACGTATAAAGTTGCTGTCCGTTCGCCGTTGTTTTCTAGTCACTTCTGTGATGCGGAGATTTCATAGCCTTTATTAACGAGTATTTAACGCGATATGGGCCTTTTATGATGGTTTTCTCTTCGTGGGGTAGGAGAGACGCCACGGCAAGTAGGTCAGGTGCGAAATATACGATTTCGCAGACTACAAATCGTTGCTGGTCTTAGAGTATAAACGGGATTTTCCTGCATATCTCTCTCTTGTCTGACACACTTCCAGTGTATATGACATACGGCTGTATTATAGATAAAGAAACACTCAACAAGGTGTCCTAGAATCGTTCCGGAATAGTGAGCACGTACATAGAATCGTTCCTTAGGAACTTTTAAATCAATCTTGGTAAAAATGTCGACGGCATATTTTTTTTCGCAACTTTTCTAAGTCGTTGAATCTTAAAATTCGTTTAGAAATTTAATATATTTTATTATTTAATTTCTTGTCCTCGAAATTTAGTTCAGGCAAAAAGCTCTTCATTTTCAGAGATCTATAATTTGAAAGATATTGAAACCACTGGCAAAAAATTAGAAATGAGCAATACCTATTTTTCATCGATTCTTGGACATCTTGAGAACGTTGCACCAGGTGGAGTTGAGAAACAACGTGAAAATGGGATACGCGGCATTTGCATAGTTTTTTGTTTTCTCTTTTTTTTTTTTTGACAATAAAGTCTCGCTCTCGACAATCGTGCGCGTTGAGCATCCTCCTGACGTTGTGGCATTCCCTGTTGCATTTGCGGATGCACTTTCTCCATTCGCGCAAATGTAATCCATCGTTTATAAAAAGATCGCCCACTCAGTGTCGCCGTCTATGTGTGTGTCTATGTGTATATCTTTCGATTCATCGCTATTCTGTTAATATGGTTCGTTGCACGGGGAAAATTATGTAAACTTACGTGGGATGATAGGCGCCGATAACATTTTTTGTTCAATCAGCTAGGAAAAGTTTTTCGAGTGTTAGAAGCGAAGAAAATTAATATATATGGGAGAGAATATAAATTTAAAAAGAAGAATTAACTTAAAGAGAAATATTAAAGAAATAAATCCGTAATTTAGTGAATGTACGTCATCGTAGGATTTTATTTTGAATTTTCATAGCAAAGCAGAATTATCTCTGATAATATTTCGTTGTGACCTTAAAGTACGATATCCTTGAAGTTAGATTAGCACAGTAATGCATGAGTTGCTGCATCACATTTATTCAAATTATCTGATCTAATCGAATCGAATTCAAATACCGAGAAAATGAACAATTTTTTAGCCACACAATTTTGATAAGAAGTTGGAAGTTGCAAGCAAAAAAGAAGTAATATTTTTTATCATATCCTCACGTATTATACATTTTAATATATTTATATATAACAATAATATACATATAATTTTTATTACACACAGATATATATAATATTTTTAATTTGTATAATTAAAGTACAGTACATGTTATACATTTATTTTGTTGATTTGCTCCCAATTTTTGTGTTTTTAAGTAAGAAACGTTTGAGCGGAAAATATTATAATAGAAACGATTTGAATAAAGGATATGCGAGGATTAGGTTTGATCAATACCCGTTCTTACATTCTATTTTTATCTATATCGAAGGATGTTCTTGGTAATATCCCCTGCGGTTAACATTATCGAACATCGGCGACAAGTACCAACGATAAGGATGACGTATAAATAGTGAAAGTGCAAACGTGTGAGATTGCTTTCTTTCGCGAAAAGTGCATCTTATGCGCATTTACGACACATGCTTGAATTTCTGTGTAGAACTTGATTAGTCATACTTGAATAGCATACGTCAACAATTTTAATACTACGTGACAATTGTATAAATTTACCTTGCATAAATCTGTTAGCGCTACGTTATTCGTTCATGTAATCGTATTTACATTTACGACTCGATTGCGTGGATCTTGTTTAATTTGAATTAAAATTCATGCTAAAATCTTAAAACGCATTATTATCGAAGTGATTACTCGCTAAAATTAGAATATTCGTTTGCGTGTGTTTCTTGAAATGCGATCACCGACGATTACGGTATTAACGAGGAAATACTTGATACAAATCAGGACGTAAAGAATTAATTTATAAGAGCTCTCGCGTATGAGATACGAGAGGTCAAGAACCCGATACTTTGCTTTATCTCAAGATGCATCCACGGTTCTAGCAAATATATAAACTCTACGCTTATTTATTAGATTGCTCTATAAGTCGACGCGAACTTTTTTGTAGAATTTTAAAACAGAATCTACTTTGTTTTTTTATCACAATGATATGTACTTCTTTTCTTATATCAATAATTTATTGCTACCTGATAATGTTTTCAAGTAATATATCCACTTTAGAATTTGACTTGGACCGGTCTGTTGCCCATGAGAGTTCTGGATAAGCTATCTGATGATTTTTGCGGAATCTGATCAGCGTATTGTGATTTTTTAGGTTTATCTATATATACATCGTTATTTCGAAAGAGATAAATGAAATTAACAAAAACGTTTTGCACATGGCGGAAAATCGATTATCTTTGATACTTATGTTCTTTCTAATGGAGGAGGGAGAGCAATTAGCGCATATAATTTAAAATCCTTGTATTTTCGTTTGTCTATCATCATCTCGACCGATAACAATATCGATAATCACTAGTTTATGTAAAAGAAAAATATTTAAAAGACTAACTTCTATATTCAATTATTTATATTTCTCACTAGTGTATTTTTCTTATATATAAATTAACTTTTGATAAATGGGATAAAATACAAATATATTTTTATTTTAGATTAAATATTTGCTTTATTTTTTAAATTTATATTATTTTGCTAAAAACATATAAGACTGATCGAACTACGTGCTCGGCTACGTAATTGTACTGATAATGCATACATATTTCATTTGCACGATAACTTGAATATCTTGGGTATTTTTTTCTTGAAAATTCTTGAAATATTTGAATGCAAACGCTTAGCACGATTTATATCGAATATATGCCGTTTAGGCGACTAATCGAGCAACAACAATGTATGCATCGATACGATAATGCACATTGTATAATCTGATATTTTTAGTCTCACATTTATTTACGCTCCGATTACTCGGCATATCGGTGATACAGTAAGAATAAATATCGTTACATGCATGTATAAAAAATGCTAATAAAGGAATTCAAATATATTTTACATTTTCACGATTCACGTATATGATAAATGAATGTAACAATAAATAATAATAAATCTTTTTCCTCTCCATTAGTTTTAATTTATTATTAATGAAAAAGAGATATCATCATGTAGATTACATTTTAATTTTTTGTAAAACGGTGCGATATGCAATTAGAATATATTTTAAATGATATAATATGGAACAAATATGTATGATTGTTAATATTCTGTTACAGTATCCGATGACAATATTGTACGATCCGAGTTGCAAAAAGGAACCATCTACAGGAGTAACCACGCAATATGGACAGGAAAGAGAAATTTGTATGAAGCTATTTGAAAGATGGAGTGAGCCGGAACAAGTGCACTTTGTCGAACAGCTGTTAGCGCGAATGTGCCACTATCAACATGGACACATCAATGCGTATCTCAAACCAATGCTGCAGAGAGACTTTATCTCACTTTTGCCAAGTGTGTAATGAAATATTTACGCTTTATGTGTCTAACATTTTATGATTGTATTTCGATTAACAAAAATTCGATTAACAATATCGAACATTTTACAGAAAAAGGATTGGACCACGTTGCAGAAAGTATTCTTTCATACTTAGACGCTAAATCGCTTGTTTCTGCAGAGCTGGTATGTAAGGAATGGCATAGAGTAATTAGCGAAGGAATGCTTTGGAAAAAGTTGATTGAACGCAAGGTTCGAACAGATTCAGTCTGGAGAGGATTGGCTGAAAGAAGAGGATGGTGAGCAGATTTACGAAATATAAAATTTAAAATTCTCGATATATGATAATATGTGTATATATGCATAGAGCACTTATAAATCATAATAAACGTATAAATATATTTTTTTACATTTTTCTATGTACTTTTATAATTTTGCTTTCAGGATACAATACCTCTTTAAACCGAAACCGGGCGAGGCATTTCCGAATCACAATTTCTATAGATCTCTTTATCCAAAAATTGTCAAAGATATCGAGAGTATAGAAAACAATTGGAGAATGGGCCGATTCAATCTTCAGAGAATTAATTGCCGTAGCGAGAATTCGAAAGGTGTTTATTGTCTACAATACGACGATCAGAAGATAGTCTCCGGACTCCGTGACAACACGATTAAAATCTGGGATAGAAATACTCTGCAATGCATTAAGGTGTTAACAGGGCATACAGGTTCTGTGCTGTGCTTGCAATACGATGATAAGGCTATAATATCTGGTTCTTCGGATAGTACCGTGAGAGTTTGGGATGCTAATACAGGCGAGATGGTTAATACGCTCATTCATCATTGTGAGGCGGTGTTGCATCTTAGATTTAACAACGGCATGATGGTTACATGCTCCAAGGTCAGTAGAAAGAATAGTGGATTTTTTTATATTTCTTAATCTCCACAATCCGTGATTAAGTTATTACTGACAATAATTATTATTCACAGGATCGTTCAATAGCTGTTTGGGATATGACATCGCAAACGGAGATTGCATTGAGAAGAGTTCTAGTGGGACACAGGGCAGCAGTGAATGTGGTCGATTTTGACGAGAAATACATAGTTTCCGCTAGTGGTGATAGAACTATCAAAGTATGGAATACATCTAATTGCGAGTTCGTGCGAACGTTGAACGGACATAAGCGCGGTATAGCGTGTTTGCAATATAGGGATCGCTTAGTAGTTAGTGGCAGTAGTGATAATACCATACGACTGTGGGATATCGAGTGTGGGGCATGTCTACGTGTTCTAGAAGGACACGAGGAACTAGTGAGATGTATTCGATTTGATAGTAAACACATTGTCAGTGGTGCTTATGATGGGTACGTATATGAAGATCTTACATCTTAATCCTGATTTTAATTTTGTGTTGAACAATGTGAAATCAACTATCTTTTTAGCAATTGTATAGTAAATTTATCATGTTTACATTATATACTCAGAGATTTTTATTATTATTTGTATAATTCTGATTTTTCTCTTTATGGGAAAAGAAAATTAACAAACTTTATTTATAATATATTTTTAATGTACAAAAATACCAAAAATATTTTAAATAATTCCATGTTATATTTGTACTAGAAAAATTTTACATTGACAATTTAAAAGTAAATTAAAAGAGTTTTGCCTTAAAAGAGAGAGAAGAGAGAATATTTTATAATTTTTCAAACATGTGGTGAGGAAAAGATTTTGTACCATTTAACTCATATTTATTATTGTATGTTACAGTAAAATTAAAGTTTGGGATTTGGTAGCAGCTTTAGATCCTCGTGCCGTTGCTAGTACACTATGCTTACGTACCTTGGTGGTAAGACATATTTTTGTGTTTTTTTTATATATATTATATTCAGCACATTTGTATTAAATTCTGTACAATTGTACTTTTTATAGGAGCATACTGGACGCGTATTTCGTCTTCAGTTTGACGAGTTCCAAATTGTTTCATCCTCTCATGATGATACAATACTCATTTGGGACTTTCTCAATTATAATCCATCAAGTGGAAGTGTATGCAGTGGACGCTTACCGATGGATGGAGCGCCAAATCAAGCTGATACTAGATCTCCTTCCCGTAATACATAATCTTAAATTTCCTTTAATTTTGCTATTAATATGGCTTTCAATGTATGTTAATTATGAAACGATAGAAAGAAAAATACTTTTCTTATTTGTAGCATTTGAGTGACGCATCAATACGGAGATTCCTTTATTGTGATACAATTGTAAGTATACATAAATTATTTGTTTTACTAGTAAAACTTAGGAACAACTTGTTTGATATGGATAACTAGCTTTAAAAAAAATATGTTAAAAGTGAATTTGCAGAATTTGATTGCAAAATTTTATATTTTAGACAAGTGGTTAGTGAGTGAATCCAATGTGTTCACAATAATGTATGCAAAGAACGAAATATCCGATAATGAGTGTCCAGTGTGAACGACAATTAAAGAATCACATTGACATCTGAAGGAAAAACTTGGTTGGTCAATGACTTTGATTTATACTTTGCTGGGGCAACAAAAGAAATTTCCCAAGGAATAGGGAAGTAAAACCGACTGAGTGCTGCGTGGAACTATAAATTATAATTTATAATATATGTGCTTGATGCACTATGTTCAGGAACGAACAATATGTTTAAAAAAGCCACATAAATGCATCCCATGGATGTAAACGATTGTCGTCGTTTGCTTTGGCCATATCTGGAATTCTTCTACGCTCTATGACATGATAGAAATCGAGACCATTTTCCTAAGGTAAAGTAAAAACAAAAAAAAGAAAAAAAAAGACTTATAATACATAATAAAATGAAGCGTTTTTAAGGAGGCTGGATACTATATTTAATAAAACGTTAGATGTATTATTGTAAATTAATAATTTTTTTATATAATTAATTTATGAAGTAAGAAAATATTGTAAAATGTTTGATTGGGGTACTTACTTTGTGTGAATGTGTAAAAGGAAATTGTTAAACGGGAAGATTATTGCACCGTCTTTAGCGAATAGCTGATAGCAAAGTGCTATATATACCCACGTTTAGAATTTCAAACAATCATTAATTGTGAATACATAATAATTTTTAATAGATGTTTTCAATCTTTGTGAAGCTTATGTTATTTAAAAAACGAGTGAAGAGCCAACAACCTCTGCACAGTTTGGTACAATTTCATTTGCATTTAAAATATAAAAATCATTACATCAGGATGTAAATATCATTATTATTATTATTATTCTTATATAAAGACAAATATGTAATATGTGGTTCTAAAATAGTCATTAAAAAAGAAAGAAAAGTCTATTATCATATCTTAACTATTGATCTCGTTTTAGATCATTTCATTCACATTTTTGTATAATATAGGTTTCTCATTTTTATATATCTCTAAACTGTTAATTTATTAGGAAGTATATTATATTATAGTATATTATATTCCTAACAAGTTAACATTTAATAATGTTAAATTTTAATGATTTGGTATTTCACTAGAATTTCAAGAAATACTCTTTAAATTTAACAAATATCTTAAACGCAAATATATAAATGAAATGTATTGCTATCTCGATATTTATAATTATGTACATAGCTGAGTATATAAAGTTCATACGTAGTTGAATAGCATTGCTATGAAACGCTCCAGTAATTGTGATATTAAGGAATAATTTGTACTTTGCAAATATAATACTAAAATACATATATAATATTATAAAATTATACATAATAATATAATAATGCAATATTATAAAATTATATGTAATATCGTAATATTGTACAACAATATTATTAGTATTTGCGAAATGGTTACAAATCCATGATATCACACGAGCTTTGAGCGTTATCAGATATTTGATATCAAATAATGCTACAATGTTAGTAACTACGTGAAAGTGTGTGAGATATTGGGAAGAAAGTGAAATACCGAATTACGTTTTAAATGTGTGTTTTGTTAATAATGGTCAGTAAAAATGCGATCTAATATAATCATTTATGAACATTTATCAATCAATAGTGGGTTATACGAAACCGAATTGTCACGGTAAATAATAATACATAT
The DNA here is from genome assembly GCF_003651465.1 of Formica exsecta. NCBI lineage: Eukaryota > Metazoa > Arthropoda > Insecta > Hymenoptera > Formicidae > Formica > Formica exsecta. The sequence goes on from NW_021848510.1 coordinate 886,429, forward strand.
TCCAAGATGTAATATTATAACCATTCAAATATTTCTGAAGCCCTAAATAAGATATTCATTATAGAAGAAAATATACATTTTTATTTCAATCGCATATATGTAACATTAATTTCAGATTTTGATACGAGTGTGTGCTATGTATACAGAATACAATTTTACAAATTATATTAATACACATGGAAAAAATAGTAAGGCAGTATTAAATTAACATTTAAAATACGAGTGAAATTTCTTTACTCTTATAATGTACAGTTAAAAAGAAAAAGAAATATGTAGATATTGCGGATATTTGTACACAATTCGTTCAGGTTACAAATGTTTCTGCGTTAAATAAAGTGAAAATGAGATAAAAATGGAAAATTAACGAGTTGCGCGCGAACTGGGTACAAAGATTGTGATTTTTGAAAAATTAATACAATTTGATGGAAATTTTGTATAATTTTGAGGTATGTATATATTTATATATATTATAAATATGGGGTGTACTGTCTCGGTATGCAAAAAAGCATAAAGCATACTTTGGTAGAGTATTATATGGCATACACATAGTCTTTGAATTTGTGACTTATTTCAGCAAGTAGGCGAAATAATAGTGATCGTAGCTAGGCATTAAAACGTACTCTTGCATTACAAACATTAATGTTCTCCATCGTCCTTTCACTATCTACAGATACGCGTATGTAGGTATTATTAAAAGACATATTTGTGTGCGCGTGTGTATGTGTGTTCTGTGTCTTCCTTATTGGGATATGGAAAGATTTTCTTTTTTTTCCTTTTTCTTTTTTTGCTTAAACTAAAATCTGAGATTTTAGTTGGGAACTTCTATCGCATCTTGTATAAATATGCCGAAAACATCGCATCGAATTATTCTTCGATTGAATGGAAAACATAAGTAATATGGAACAAAACTAATATTTGGAGATATCATGTAATATTTAAGAAATTACGTGAATTTATATCTCATTAAAAACATGCCACTCACTGCGATTTGATCGTAGGATGTGCATGTTTGAGAAACTATTGAAAATACCAGTGAAATATCCTTAAGAAGATATTGTGATGCTTTATTGTTAATATCGATATGAATCTTCGTGTATGAGAATAACTGAATAGAGAGGATACAAAGGCTGTGCAAAAGCTATATTCGAAATATAACACCTACACAAGAATACTAGATTTTTTATGGATAAAAATTCCATTTTCATCATCCCCTTCTCGTCTCTCCCCTTCTACATGCAGTGTATATATATATGCATTAATAACGCTGTAAAATTGTGCTATTGACTAATCCAAGCGAAAATAAGCATATCAAACAAGCATGCAAAGTTACTTGATTCTTTCAAGTAGCATCATAACATGTAATTAAAAATTTGAAGAGTCTTCTCAGAGAGATTTATTATTTTTATTAAATTTTCAGCATTTTTATTATTGCTCTAAGTTTATTAATAAGAGAGTTTTTGAATTGTATTTATTGATCATATATATTAATATCCCTTTCCTAGGTGGCATATATATTGCAATTTGAAAAAAATAAATATTTTATAAAAATATTAAAAATAAATACTTCTTAAATCTTATGTAAAATTACGCAAATTTTGTTATAAATGTTTTAACAGATGGCCACAGCGATGCGATTATATATATACGATATATAATTCAATTGAAAAATATTGAAAGATCTTATTAGAATATGCAAGTTTACGTACTTGTTTCCCACCAATCTGTAGTGATTTGTAGTGATGATAAAAAATATGAAAAAGTTTTTTTATGGCCTCGAAGAAGCATATACTTTTGAAGTACGGTTCAATTTAATTTAATGATGAAAATTGCGCGCGTATTCTTGTGCGCAAACATCAGAAGATTTATGATCACTAGATATTTATAAACTGTGAGTATATTCCGACATTGAGATGGGAAAGTCAAATCTGTAAAATTAACTAGCCGACATGACGAGTAATCATATGGAGCGCTGTGATTGGTTGATGCGGCAGCCATGTTTGCCTCATCGAATGAAACTAGAGGGCATTCGGGGCGTAATCTACATATGAACATGCGTGTCTAAACATTCGTGCATTATGGTTCGGAACTGCGGCGCGCGGCGCGACACTTCGACACTTCGACGCTTGTAGGTATGTATCGAGAAATACATAATAGCTTGTGTAATATTAAATTAAAAGAAAGAATATGATTTTAGATTGTTTCTTTAATCAATAGTCAGGATGCATGTCCATTTGTTTCGATTTTAACGCACATTTTAATGATTTAAGATTCAACTGAAGGGCTCGCTCTTTTGCGATGCGTGATCGTTGACTACGCATGCGCGGGAAATTAATAGAATCTTTCAACCGACATTTTGCTGGTCAAAGTATTTTACCGCGCACGAAGATTCTCCGAGGATTCTGATGTTTGCCCGGTCGCTTATCTTAGGTAAGTCAATTAATATATATATGAAATATATATTGAAATGTTGACAAAACAGTATAAGAGATTATACGGCGGCACCGTGTAAAGTCTAGAGAGATACTAAACATTTTTTACTTTGCTAAATTAACGAAACTGCTACGCACTATACAAACCGATATATTCCAAAAGTAACCAAAGATCCTGTGCAAAATGTAATGTATATAGTTCGATATTATATGAAAATTGTTTATCTTATCACATATTTCGATAATATATTACGAAATATTAAAAGCAAGAATGCTGAGAACGGGAACACAAGAATTTTTAACGCAGAAAATGTATTCGAATTTAATGTGAAAAATATTTCACTTTGCTATATCAACGAAAATATCCATTTTACTTTTATACATACCAAGAACTTAGATATATTCAGGGAATAGCAATATAAATAAAATAATTTAAAAAATACAAAAATAATAAATAATATGATATAGTCCGACACTGTCTGTGAAAATTAGTGAGAATGCATCACAAAAGCGAATTGCAGAAACTGCAATACGGCTACGAATGAGCTTATGAATCAGCTTATGATTTTCTACGTATATAACGCGTGGTGCTTCTCACGATGAAAAAAATATTTATCAAGTGATTGTGACAGAGAGAGAGAGAGAGAGAGAGAGAGAGAGAGAGAGAGAGAGAGAGAGAGAGAGAGAGAGAGAGAGAGAGAGTGTGAGCGAGGATTCTGATGTTTGCCCGGTCGCTTATCTTAGGTAAGTCAATTAATATATATATGAAATATATATTGAAATGTTGACAAAACAGTATAAGAGATTATACGGCGGCACCGTGTAAAGTCTAGAGAGATACTAAACATTTTTTACTTTGCTAAATTAACGAAACTGCTACGCACTATACAAACCGATATATTCCAAAAGTAACCAAAGATCCTGTGCAAAATGTAATGTATATAGTTCGATATTATATGAAAATTGTTTATCTTATCACATATTTCGATAATATATTACGAAATATTAAAAGCAAGAATGCTGAGAACGGGAACACAAGAATTTTTAACGCAGAAAATGTATTCGAATTTAATGTGAAAAATATTTCACTTTGCTATATCAACGAAAATATCCATTTTACTTTTATACATACCAAGAACTTAGATATATTCAGGGAATAGCAATATAAATAAAATAATTTAAAAAATACAAAAATAATAAATAATATATAATGAAAATAATAAATAATAAAACACAAAAATTAAAATATGATATATATATATATATATATATATGCTATTTAGAGAGAAATAGAGCATCTTTCCTATAAAATATCAAACTAATCCAAACATTTAAAAAATTTTAAGTTGATATTAATATTAATATTTTATAATTGTAAATATTTTAGACACATGCATATGTGTGGGACTATCGGAGCAAAATGTCGTCGAAGCATCTGACGGAAAAGCGTCTAACTGGAAAAGTGGCATACGACGAAGTTTACTACACCGAACAACCCTTCGAGCGAAGCGTTACTTGACGTGGCCCGGGAAACCCTTGTGGAAACTCGATCCTGCGGCATGGCAACCCCGGCAGAAGGGAGCAGACAAGTGAGTGTGCACATTGGAGCTTTCGATAACTACTATCAATCAACGCGAGATATCCGCGCGATAATACGGGGCGGCGAGACGATAGGTGCGTGTTGGTGCTTGCTCGTCAGTCGGGCAAGACGGTTCGCGTGATCGAGATGCCAGTTTATCCCCAACAATCTCGATGTGAATCGTGGTCTCTCGCTGTTGAATATTCGCAGAATCGATGACGTTTTTTTTTATAATTACGCGACCTTAATTATATTTTTTCGACTCTTGAAGCATTTAATCGCGCGATTTGCTTTCTCTCCCCAAATATAATTTGACGAAACTCGAAACGTAACGCGTGAAACAATATATTTTTAGTACCTGTGTACTTTCCGAATGCAAATATATATCAAAGATCTTTGTTGGCTGATTTAGATGTGGCAAAGTTTTGTGACAGCTCATTCCTAAAGATTCTTCGCATCGCACGTACATTTGCTGATAAAATTCTTGAAGTGCTTGCAGATGCTGCACGATATCCGCTTTAAAAATACTAACGCGATATGAAGTACTAAATAGAAAACTACGTTATGTTTTTCGTTAGTATTAATTGTAACGCAATTATAATTATCTATAATCTTTTCTGATTTTTTTGTTTCTCAAAATAATAGATAATACATAATAAAATACATTGGTGCTACATACATTTTATTTAAAAAATCTGCAAAAAAAAGTAAACCAGAAATAATTGACAAGTATTAATTCAATGAAATTGTATTCTAATTTATAAAATTGACAATCAAAGATTTTTTTTTTTTATTTAAATTTAATTTAAAATTTTATATTTTATTTTAAAGTTAATTTTCTTTTAAAGATGAAGAAGTAGTTACATGTGTGTATATATGTGTATACACAGAATAAATTCTTTCAATTCTTTTAAGTTTATTACTGAACATATTTATATTAGATAATTACATGTAATCTGTATTGTTCGTCTTTATTATCATAAAGACTATTGTATATAAAATACCATAACACACACACACATGTACATGGATAATTCGTATAATTCATCAGAGAATAATTTATTTGAGAAAGCGACAAACGAATATAATGGCTTTTTGCCAAAGGAAGCTAGTGAAATAACTGCTGATATAGTCCGACACTGTCTGTGAAAATTAGTGAGAATGCATCACAAAAGCGAATTGCAGAAACTGCAATACGGCTACGAATGAGCTTATGAATCAGCTTATGATTTTCTACGTATATAACGCGTGGTGCTTCTCACGATGAAAAAAATATTTATCAAGTGATTGTGACAGAGAGAGAGAGAGAGAGAGAGAGAGAGAGAGAGAGAGAGAGAGAGGGAGAGAATAGTCCGACACACTGTGAAAATTAGTGAGAATGCATCACAAAAGCGAATTGCAGAAACTGCAATACGGCTACGAATGAGCTTATGAATCAGCTTATGATTTTCTACGTATATAACGCGTGGTGCTTCTCACGATGAAAAAAATATTTATCAAGTGATTGTGACAGAGAGAGAGAGAGAGAGAGAGAGAGAGAGAGAGAGAGAGAGAGAGGGAGAGAAAAAGAGAGAAAGAGAGAGTGTTGTTGTATGTGACGTCAAGCAATGATATTTCGCGATTTTCGATTGGAATTAGCGAAAAGCTCGATTTAAGCCGCGTCGTTTTCCCGTTCGTATCCATGGGGTCCCGTAGGATCGTCGTGTTGGCGATCTTATGGCTAGTGCACCAAGTAGGGGGCAAAGTGACGTGTCGCGAAGTGCAATTGCATCGCGACTGTGAGACGTTATGTAGTACGAGTCGCGATGGAGTTGTTTCTTGCGAGCTAAGGGTTGCTGTTCTCTTACCGGCCGACCCAAGTTTCGATATTTCCTTACCTAAGGTTCTTCCGGTTCTTGGTAAGATTATTCAGACGAACACTGAGATCAGTTAATTGCGCGGAGTTGAATAAAATCAAGTTTTGCATATAATATTTTGTAAATTTAATTTTATTTGATGTTAAACTTTATAATACAAGTATAATCGAATTTTTAGGTTACATTTATTTTGTTTGTTATATATAAAATGATTAATGATTAAATTTATGTTACAAATAGTACAAGAACCAGAATTTTCATTATTATTATTTTTTAATTTAATAGAATATACTTTAAAAAAGTCGTGTTTTTTTACAGATTTAGCGGTGTACGAAGCGAGATCACGAAATTTGCTACCTTATTGGTTGAAACTGAAATTTCTGCAGCAGGACGACCATTGTGATGCAATGTATGCACAAATCGGCGCAATTGATAGTTTTTCGCATTGTGTACATTTATTTCTTGGGCCAGCGTGTGATTATTGCGTCGGTATGTTGCTTTAATTCTTTCGTTGAATTTTAATTTTCTCTCCTTCTAAAATATAATTGTCCTATAAGAATAATAATGAGCAGGGAGCTCGCCGTCTGAAAACAAACGACTCTAAAACCATCCTGATATCCCGCTTACTCTGTAATCCACACATAAATCATTTCTATCAAAACTGTGAAAGCTCTTGTATTTTATTACATAGTATTTTTGCTGTGATATATTATATTAAAATTTCCATAATTCTTCGCATAAAAGCTGCTGCGTCAAAATTATTTAATTTTAACATTATAATAATAAATGGAACATCTAGTTTTCTCTTTTCGTATATTTTTTATTATTTTTTAATTTTCTTGCTATTTATTAGACCACTTATATATTTGTGTATAACATTCAACAAATGGCATATTTTCTCTGGATTATATTTCTTTTCTCTTCTTTTTTGTCCTCATTACTGTGTATTAATTAAGGGTTTCTTTTTTTTTGCGTAGCGGTTGTTGGTAGAGTCGTGAAATTCTTTGGGGCGCCGTTAATTACCACGGGAGGCTTTACTTTCGATTTTACCGAGAAAAAGATCGAATGTAAAGACGAATACTTTATGACCACAAGAATCGGAAATTTGGCTTTCAGGGACATCGCCAAATTTTTTGTAGCTATAATGGATCGGTATGTACGATTCGAGTTTTAAATAAAACTCTATCAGTTATATTGTATATAATATTGTTATCAAAACTCTTTTATTATTCCTCTTTTCTATGATTTAGGTACAACTGGCGTAAAGTGCATCTCGTTTATGCGACGAACGGGCAGAGTCAAATTGCTGGTAGACATACATGTCAGCTTATGATGAAGTCAGTGGTAGAATTTCTCAAGAAAGAGCACGATATCACTTATGGTACTTTCGATGTCGAAGCTACGACCCCTAACGATTACCCAGAAGCCTTGAGAGATCATGTTGGCAGTTCGTACGGCGGTGAGTGATTTTTGTTTATTAACTACATTATAAAAGTCATAAACTCCTTGAAAGTAGAGCAAAATAATTATTTATCAAATAATGATGCATTCAAAAGATGCTTCATAATGAACACACATATATATGTATACGCTCCACTTATATTAAATAAAGTTTAAATATACTTATATATATACACACAAATATTTATAATATATATATATATATATAATAAAAAATGTATAAAATCTACATAGAGACATATTTTTTTATAATGAATAAAAAGAGCATATATATATATATTCATTCATATAACGATATAATTATCATATAGCATCAAAAACGTCATTCTTTTTCTTATGAAATATCACACTATCGAATTCAGATTAAAAAGATATTAATCGTCGCTTCGTGTTTATCCGTATTTATCGCATATTTCTGTTTTAACTGATTAAATCGTAGACAATGAGCATACAGCTCCAAGTGCTATAAACAAATATATTTAAATATACCTCGTTTTTTGTCTCAAAATGAGAAACCAGCAATAGAGAAAGAGGTACCCTATTATATATCTTTACATTTGCCAATCGATTCTTTACGGGAAAATATATAGTTGCAGTCGTATAAAGAATAATATACAGATATTATTTGATAAACAAACAATTCACGATTATAAAGTTATAATTGATCTCCAAGTCATATTTACCATATTTTAATCTGATATTCCTAAAATTAGTACTTATCTTATCGGCAGTTTATATCGACAAAAAGTAATGATTTTTATGTTGAAATGTTTTGAAATGCATTTATTTTCAAAATATTTATATGTATATTCATATACATATTTCATATATATATATTTTCTTATATATATTTATAGGTTTTCATATATATATTTTTCGAGCTTTTTAGGGTTACATTATTCTCATTATGTAGTGTATATTGTCATATTTTATGTATAATAATTGATAATTAACATTAATAATTTATTGATAAAGATGTTCTATTTCTGTATTTTCGAATCATCGTATAACGTTAATGGCAGTATTTCTATAAGCACTCACTATAAATTTGACAAGAATCAATATATTCCGAGTGACGTGAAGGAAAGATGATACATCCCATACATTAATCATCTCGAGAGGTTTTACTACAGTTATAATTTTCTCCATTTTCTCGTTTCGGCGTAATCGTCCTTCTCTTGATGCCAAATGTATAATGTTGATATAAATCTTGTGAGGCTATATAGGCATATTTCGCAAGAATAAAATTAATTGTTTTTTTATAATGCCATTAAGATTTGAAATAACTTTATCATATTATAAATTTGTTGATGTTAAATTTTAAAATATTAAGTATAAAGATTCAATTGGTAAAAGCACGGAAAATATAATCTATTAATAAACGGCTTCTGGGCTATTGTGCTCGTTTGTAATATTTTCAGCGAATGCGAAAGTATTTGCGTAATTTTTTGTTTAACTCTCTTTAATCATTAGATGATCAGTGCCTTATCATATCATTTATCGTTATCGCGTAACTTATCGTTCTTGGACATTTCTATTATTGATATCTTCTCACACGGTTTGATACGTCACTATGTCTATATTTAAACATTTCCTTAATGAACTTAAAAGATTACCGGTATCTAGTTAAAGTATTACAAGGATTTTCATCCGGGATTATTTTTTCATTCGAAGATAACATCTGTCATATATATATATCTATCATATGTACACACGAATGTACTGTGAATAATATATATAATGAATGATATATAAAAATTAATTTGTTAAATGTTACAAGATAATTTTCAAGAAATAATTATATTCGCACTATTTGCGCTGGATAACTTTTATTAAAATATTTCGTCAATTAAATTTTTATTTGATATAAATTTAGCATATCGGTGAATATTGATCAATATTTCGAGTGCCGGAATATTTTATCGACTGTTGAAAGTATCGTCTCTCGTTATACAAAATTCACGAGAGAAATCTTACGCCGGTAAAAATTGTCGGTAATAATTAATGCGTTTGCAAGAAAAAGGAAAAACAAAATTTTCGGGAATTTATGTTTTTCAAGTATGTGATAGAAAAATATTATTATTAAATGTTACACATGGTGCACATGTGCAGATATATATATGTTTATAACTTTACATCTATATGTCTAAAATAATTTCTAAGATTTACTTTACAATAATTTTTATATTCACGCAACTTTGTTTTGTAAAGAAAATAGTTCCAGTCTTTCCATTATTCTTATGAGCAATAGCAGTTAATTAAAATTAAAATTCTATAATTTCTGATTTTTCCATCGTGCTTTATATTACATAAAGTAGAGAAAGTTATGACGCGCATAAGTTGTGCGAGAGACAAAAGAGATTAAATGCTTTTGTACACAGTTTGAAAATTGGAGAACTTTATAATGTGTAAAGTGGATGCGTCACTCGCACTCCTACGTCACATTCACGCAAAACGAGTAGATATTTATGAATGTTGTTGATAAATTATGCATAAAACGCTTATTTGCATGTGCTCTTAATATCGAACTATCGTTTGATATATATGCAAATAAACGTTTATGACAGTGTTTCGCGTGCTGCATAGTATTGCATTTCTACGGTATATGTAGTAAAGTTGAATGTCATAAGAGCATTAAGCTCGGGAGAGCAAGTACCATCGAAAGTGGCATCTTTGATGATAAGGACATTAGCGAATGCTTTTAAGTTTTTCCGACTTGTCGGAAGAAACGGCACAGAGTCTTAAGAAAAATCTTTAACGACTATCGAATGCGACGTAATCCTCATATATGTCCCGATTTGATCAAATATGGAATGTCGCAGATTTTTTACATTTCCGCTTATGATTTTTTCGATTAATTTAAGAGCCATTATTTTTTAGCAAAAATTTGTTTGAATGATTTGTTTTATAGGTATTTCTCTTTTGTCGCACATATATGGGTATTTTTAAATATTTTTAATATCAGTTGCCTCTCAACTGAAAGCAAAATGCATACAGTTACGAAATATTGTACTTTTATTTTGCAATTTTTTACAGTTTTTCTTTTTTTTTTATAAATATGTTGTATTAATATTTTTTTTACATTGCTGTATTCACGATCTGTTTGTTTTACTCACATCCAAGTGTATCTTAATATTGCTTATAATAGATGTGTTTCTACGATAAACTCTCTCTTTCTCTTGATCCAGTTAGAAGCTATTTTGAACGATAAAAGGATTAGGCAACTCTTGCGTAAATGTTCAACAGTTCTTTCACTTCGAAAATCAGAGAGTTGACCTTGATGTGTGATTTTACAATAATTTATATATTCACGCAACTTTGTTTTGTAAAGAAAATAGTTCCAGTCTTTCCATTATTCTTATGAGCAATAGCAGTTAATTAAAATTAAAATTCTATAATTTCTGATTTTTCCATCGTGCTTTATATTACATAAAGTAGAGAAAGTTATGACGCGCATAAGTTGTGCGAGAGACAAAAGAGATTAAATGCTTTTGTACACAGTTTGAAAATTGGAGAACTTTATAATGTGTAAAGTGGATGCGTCACTCGCACTCCTACGTCACATTCACGCAAAACGAGTAGATATTTATGAATGTTGTTGATAAATTATGCATAAAACGCTTATTTGCATGTGCTCTTAATATCGAACTATCGTTTGATATATATGCAAATAAACGTTTATGACAGTGTTTCGCGTGCTGCATAGTATTGCATTTCTACGGTATATGTAGTAAAGTTGAATGTCATAAGAGCATTAAGCTCGGGAGAGCAAGTACCATCGAAAGTGGCATCTTTGATGATAAGGACATTAGCGAATGCTTTTAAGTTTTTCCGACTTGTCGGAAGAAACGGCACAGAGTCTTAAGAAAAATCTTTAACGACTATCGAATGCGACGTAATCCTCATATATGTCCCGATTTGATCAAATATGGAATGTCGCAGATTTTTTACATTTCCGCTTATGATTTTTTCGATTAATTTAAGAGCCATTATTTTTTAGCAAAAATTTGTTTGAATGATTTGTTTTATAGGTATTTCTCTTTTGTCGCACATATATGGGTATTTTTAAATATTTTTAATATCAGTTGCCTCTCAACTGAAAGCAAAATGCATACAGTTACGAAATATTGTACTTTTATTTTGCAATTTTTTACAGTTTTTCTTTTTTTTTTATAAATATGTTGTATTAATATTTTTTTTACATTGCTGTATTCACGATCTGTTTGTTTTACTCACATCCAAGTGTATCTTAATATTGCTTATAATAGATGTGTTTCTACGATAAACTCTCTCTTTCTCTTGATCCAGTTAGAAGCTATTTTGAACGATAAAAGGATTAGGCAACTCTTGCGTAAATGTTCAACAGTTCTTTCACTTCGAAAATCAGAGAGTTGACCTTGATGTGTGATGGATACAAGAACACGCGACATTTGAAACATATGATTACGAAAGTAGAGTTTAGAATTTAATCGGGAATAAGTTTAGGCTTAAAAATATTTATACAATATTTACATTTTTAATGAGTAACGATGAAATTACACACGAAATTATCATTATATATATTTTGAAGTGTTATATCATTATATATATTTTTTTATAAATGATAATGACTTTATTATACATAAGTCTAATATCAATATAAAAACTTTTACTTATACTGATTTAGAATATCGTTACGTTGCGCGAAAAGTATATTTGTCGGAAAATGATGGATAATAAATTTATTCGGGAAGGAATTATACACGCGAGAGATTGATGATTGCAATATCCGATTTATCCATAATTTCCACCGTATATTGTCACGTATGTGATTTGAGATATTGTAAAACTTATTTTTCCGTCAATATTTACAGGCATGCATGTAAAGCGAGTGATGCGTTATCGATAAAAGCGTGCGATACGGGGAAACATCCCATTATTATTTTTGCTGAGATATTAGCGTTCTCTTTTTCTCACCTCTTAACACGAGATTTAGATGTACGCAAGATAAAATTTACTTGATCACCTCTGGTGATCACAATGTTATCTCAATCTATAAAGTTTTATTATAATTTGAATATTTTAGAGACATTGCATAATTTTTATACGAAAGAAATAGAAGAGAGAGACAAAATCTGAAGATTTATAATAAGGCTTTACAAAATATTACAGAACACTGTTTTCTTTTCTTTCTACTCTAGATTTTAGATTTGCTGAAAAATATTGTAGGATTCAGATTCTCACGAGTTTGTGTGTAGGAAAAATTGATTTTTCTTTACTTTCTTTAACAAGGTGTTGAGCTTGTTCGTCGCAACTTTTTCACTTTCAGCTTTGTATTTCTTGGCACGAGAAAATTCTGAATGTAATTTCTCATTAAGAGTTATAGTTACTTAGAAATCAACCAAATTGCGTTTCAGTCCATAAATTTCACACAAAGTTGATATAAAACTTCTATAAAACTGCTATAAAAAATATAATACCCTAAAGACTGTGTTTCCCTGAGATAAACCTTCGTGAATTTAGGGGTGTATAATCGCGGGCGCGTATACTTTTCGAAAGAAAAAATAATGCGTAGAAGATAATATCGGTTATCACTTCTGATTTTCGAAGACCTAAACAGTTCGTCCATGCCTCGCGGCAATTCGGTGCCGAATGAAAGGTGTGGTGTACATGGGGGTATGTACCGAGAATCTCGACGCATGCGTTCCACTTCCTCGTTGTCTACCTTCGTGGAGGCGCACAACGACATCCACCTACACGATCTCGGAGTGATGTATCTCGTGCTCGCCTAGAGCAAGCTGGCTGCGCGCGATGTGAGGGTGCGATAAAGAGAGACCAGTGGCAAAGATAGATAGACATACAGATCGAGAGATGGATAAGGACAGAGCAGGGAGGAGAGGGCAGCGGGATCGAAGGGAGAAAAAGAGAGAGAGAGAGAGAGAGGGGGAGAGAGGATCGGGAGGCAGGAAGAGAGAAAGGGAGAGAAGATGAGAACGGAGAGGAGGAGCGATCGTCGACTTCGGTGGGCGATCCAGAGCACGGTGCTTTCCTTCGGCTCGCTCTCAGTTTCAATCGCGCGCTCCGAGCTTGCTCCGAGAGAGCGCGAACCGAGGACCGGGGATCGAGATAACGATCGATCGAATAAAAGAGCAGATACCATAGATCGCGGTAGTTCTATGGACCATACGGAACGATGAGTTACTTCGAGAGATGAGAATAGAGAGATCGGGGACTACGATCGGCCCGATCGCGCGCCGATCGATCTCGATCGCGAAGCTATCGCCGGTCCATCCCCGGGACCGACTGTCTTCGAGAGGTATCAACGCGTGTAACACGTGCCTCGTGACGCGATTAAATAAAAATTTCGCGAGATGGTGATCCGATTGATTCTGTTTGCAAATGTAGTCGGATATAGTGAGGAAGTTGCTTCTTGTCAGTGAGCAAACTGCTAGAGAATGTCATGCACAAACACTTGATCCTTATACCGAATCGATATAAGGATATACCGATATACCTACAACTGTGAAAGATATGATTCGGTACGCGCGTGTTTTTCGCCGTTAAAAAAAAAACATCAGTTTTATCCGATAATAATAATGTAAGATTTTCTTCTCCATCTACGGTAAAGGGATTAAAACATCTCGAACTCGAAATTGTTTGTCCGTGCGTGTAGTTGTTTCTCTGTCGGCTCTCTCTATCGGAAAGCACGTGACATGTCTCCGCTGAATGTTACAGATGCTTTTCTGTTTATATGGAAAAGAATCCGAATCCTTGATCTCTGAGCCACCTGATCAGACTCGAGTTTCGCTTGTCGAATCTCGTGAAGAGTAAAGGAAAACTGATCTTAATTGTAATAACATCTTGTGAACTCTTCGTCACAAAGTAATATTCCGATTTTCTTTTTCTTTTTCTTTGTAGAAAACATATATCTTGCATCATCGCAAAGAATTTGATCTCTTCCCGATATATACAATAACTATAGACTTGAATTATGATGAGTTATAATTGAAAAATTTAAAATAAAAGTAAGTTGATCTACGATTTATAAAGTTTACCCAAAATTTATGCAAAATATATTATGAATTATAGTATCATTTTAAATTTAATTCTTTTTAATTATATGAAAAATTCAAAGCGTCAACTCTTACATAAATATTATAGTAAACAATAATGCTAAAAACATGATTACAATTATGTGCAATTATCAAAAATTATATATTCAAAGTTTTTTATTATAATAGCAAAAAAACTGTTGATTGACGCATTAGCTACTTTCACGTGCCATCTTTTTTTACAATTGTACGATACTTGAGTATTCGAAATCGCGATTGCCTTCGCACAAATTATTCTGTTTTTCTTCTTATTGAAATTAATCAGGAGAACGAATGACAGATCATCACGCGATGTAAGTCGTAAAAAATTGTGTTAATGTTTCACACAAGTTGACGTGAGAACAGCTGCTATGGTAATAAATTCTCAGGGACCTTTCGCTTTTTGTTTTTTTTTGTGGCTCATATTGGAAGTAAATATATTCGTATATACACACGTGGTAGCTTTTACTTTGCTTCGAAATATCCTTTTTTCGCTATCGTGATAAATTTTATACGATCCTACCTTGCTTATAAAGGTTTTAAGATAGTTTAGTTTCGCTCTGCGAAGGGATCAATTCGTGACTGTCATACGTAAAGCAGAGTTGTGTAACACAAAGCTGACGTTGAACGCTACGCTTGCAGTATGTTTAATTATTAGAGTGAACGTATCAATAAATAATCGATTAAAAAATATCGTAAATATAATTTATTTTATCTTATCTATCAGCTACTGAAAGCGTAAATTTTAAATTTTGTTGACTTTATACAAAAAAGCGTACTTGAAAAAGCGTATTTGAAATTAGCAATAAAAACAGAAGATTAACGAAAGTCAATGATCAGTGAATGATTATTAATTCTAATAAGTTATTGATCTATGTTATAACTATATATGTACATATAATAATCAGAAATGAATGATAAAGGATCTAATTAAAAAGACATAAATAATTATGTTATATGAATGAAAGGAATTAAATCATTGAGTTTATCTTAAAAAAAAAAAAATTTTAACTGCCTTTATCTTGAACGCAAAATATCTTTCTCTCAATCGCAATAATCATTGCACACTTATTAGGTGATACTGAGACGTTTCCTATTAAGCGAATGTTATGTAATTTCACGATATAGGCTCTGTAAGTGTTAACTTGTAGGGCAGGTTACCTTACAGACGAATTAGTTCATACGTGCTTTCCACAACTTAAACGTGATTATGTAATTCGAAGCTCTCAGTTTGATACATGCTGCGCTTTGAGCGTAGTTTACCGAGTGTTGAGTACATTCGGATATACACACTCGAAATCTGATTGTCAGTGCGATTGAATTAATCAAATGAGCAACATTGCTCATTTCATAAGCCTTGGGAAAAGGCGATTAAATTTTCCGCAAGACGCTGTATTTTTCTCCGGACAACCTTGCGCTAGATTCTAAACAAGGCTTATTTGCGCTTCAATACGAAACCTTTTGCGAAAGATTCTGTTGTACGTGTCGATTATAGTAAATCTCATTCAACGAGTCTTATGCATCTCGGAGTTTTATATGCGAGGGCGCGCATAGTGCATAAAATTGACCGTGAAATTGAGATTCGTACATGCAATTCGATCTAACGCGATTTTAATTTTGATTCACGTGGATTTCGTAGAGCGATATGAAGGAAACATCTTCTTTGATCGTATACAAATAGAAAGATGCAAAATATCTGTAATCAAAAGTGACGTTTTTTGCGTCGCGCAAGCAGGTACTCTTCATGTTTTTCGTTTTTTGCATTTATTTCAAGGAGATTACCGGAGAAAACGATAATAATGGCAAAATGTCAGAGTTACAATGACACCCATCTCATTATTCCATCTCGTCGCGAGATCATTCGAACCGTATAGTTATCCGAGAAACCCCGTATTGCATTCGCATTGCGTGTTATATGGCAAATACGGACACGTGTAAATGTTGGGGCGCGATCTCTCGTTCGAGAAGTACGTGTGTCGAATGAAAATGCATATGTATACGTACACTCATACGCGAGGTATGAAAATGATATATGGTGGCAAGCTATTATAAACTTTGTGCACTTGACAGACTCAGAAAATGGATGACATAGATAGAAATTGCTGCAATCAGACTGGGAAAGAAATGAGAAAATTCTTACTAGTCTTTTTGCATTATTATCCGCATTATTAGTAAAAAACAAAGAGTCTATAGAAAATGTATTTCTTCCTTAAAAAGATTACAAAAATATATTTTAATTAACGCAGCTTTTATTGACATCCTTTGATAAATATGCACAGAGCATATGTTTGCTTTTTAGGAAAGTCCTGAAAGAATTATATTTATATATATGTATATCCCTTAAGAACTCCTATTTTACTTGATTTAGCGTCTAGGGAAAAGCGTTTTTAGCTTCTTATATTTACAAAATTTATATGCATTTTCATATTTTAAATAATGTAATATATTAAAGCATTCTTGGAATCTTTGCTTAGATTCTCCATATTTGCGCATTCTTTATTCGCGTCTCTCACGATTCGATATATGCAGTCATTTTTTTTATTTGTCGAAGAAAAATTATTATTGCTAAAAACAATAAAATAACAGATATAAAGAAAAAAAAACATTCTCAATGCTTTCATTTTAAAGTATATAAGAATGATATATAATTTTTATTTTAAAATAAATTAAGTACGAAAAAATATATGCAAAAGATATATATCTTTTATTTTCTTATATATATATTTTTTTATGGTAATTTAATCTTTTCGATATATTTTCTTTTTTTTTGCAATTTCCATATTCATGAAAATTTTGCAGCAAGTGAACCTTTGTGAACGTGGAACTTTTACCGTGTACCTTTACGCTAATTTCTCATACACATACATTATAGTTTCTATTAAAATATTTATTAAATTGTTTCATGTTATGTGCATAATAATTGTAAGAACAAAATATGAAACGTGTTTGTGTATGATTGAAAACTTGGCGCGTCGATTATTTTCGGAAAACTGAATGAAAATTTAAAACGACATATATTTTCCAAACTTTTCTCTTCAAGCTATCAGCGTCGAAAACACGCATTTGCAAGTATTCCTCGAGTTCGCTTCGTGACATTAGATATTTGCTTCGGGACATCGTATATAGCGACTTGCCTGCCGAGTGCGCGTTGAAAGATGACAGAACATTTGCGAGTGGAGAAGTTGTTGAGATACAGGCGCGACAGATACGAGCCACGAAGTTGAAGAATATGAAATAGAGTCATTCTCGCGTGCCGAATTTTTTATGGCGCTATAAATTTGAGCACCAAGCTTTTTCGGGCGATTTTTCGACGTATTTTATAATAGCGCGGCGGTCTTCACTAAAAGCTACGGCTTTCGAATATATCTCGCAATTATATGTCCCGTCGGAATGCCCAATTAAATTGTATTAAATTGCAAGAAGCATGCGTCACTATTAATATGACTAGATATGGGATTAACTATGATATTGATATGTATTTGTATAGATACTTAAGAAAATAATGACATTACTTAGCGGAACAAAATGAGATTTGTCTGAACGACTTAATTAAAAACACGCATTTTGCGATTAAAAAGAGAACTATTAAAATAAAATCTAAAAATGTTAACTTTTTTATTTGATATATACATGATTCAAGTAGTACGATACTTCGATACTGAATTGCTTTAGATTCGTAAGCGAGTTTCTATTGAAGTCTGAGCCCGTCAATATAGACAGGGGATAATTGGCGATGAAGACGGTCCTATAAAATAAAATCGATAGCAGTAAGCATTTCCGGAGCTCTATGCAGGTACTATGTATACATTGTATTGGTGTATCCGTTGCTTATTTTATGTCGACGATGCACATTCCGGATGAATACCTGCGCGTAGAGTACGCCATTCAACCACTATTCAAAGCTTTTGACGATTCGCACATTTGATATTCACACGATATACGCGGATAAAGTTCAGGCCAGCAGATGCATAAAGCGAAGCAGTGTTCACAAGCGTCATAATAGCAATCTTTACGCGGCGCGATCGCACTCGCGTTTTGCGAATTAATATCCTATTGGCATTGAACGCGCAATTCGCTTCGATTGCATATCGTTTCGCAAACCGTTTGATGGATCATGTTTCTTTGCGGACAGTAGCGTTTTAATTAAATTTATTAATAGGAAAAACACCGACGCGGACACTTTCCTTCTCGTGATTGCGTTGTTACGATTTCTCGATAATTGTAATATTTATTTTGAACGTCTCTCTCGTATTCTCATTTCGAGGGAAGAACGCAAGTACTGACGACGAGTCTTTAATAAGACCCGTCAACCGTGATTTAATCAAACGACGCATTGCCTGGCAGCTGCTAATTAACTTGCCCGTTTGCGATTTCCGATGATCATTAATCCGTCGTTTCTCCCGCTTGAACTT
Organism: Formica exsecta; assembly: GCF_003651465.1. Taxonomy (NCBI): domain Eukaryota; kingdom Metazoa; phylum Arthropoda; class Insecta; order Hymenoptera; family Formicidae; genus Formica; species Formica exsecta. The sequence goes on from NW_021848510.1 coordinate 905,236, forward strand.
TGACAAGCAACAACCGAGTTCGGCAGTTTGCGTCGAGAATGCCACAAGAGTGCTACTCCACGATAATCGCAAATAGTGCTGTATAGTAAATATGATTATTCTTGAAGCATAAATCTGCTTTATTGGCAAATATTCAGAATATAAAATCGAGTCTATTGATAGAGTAATTGTGGTGTAATAGTGCGGATAATCGCGATCTGCATTATTGGATGTAATTACCGTGAGGATTCTTTTTATCTTTATATACGTATACATGTGCCATTATATACGCATAATACATTCTATTTATATCGTGATAAATGCTTTTCCGTCACGAGCACATTGAATGATTTTAATGCACCCAGTCGAAATTTTGCGCGCAGAACGATGTAAATTATATACAAAACTGTTTATATTAACCACATTACTCGTTTGATGCACATTAATTAACTAGCAAATGCAGACGATTATTAACAAGATAGATATATATTTGTAATAATATTTATTATAATCGATATGTAATCGTTTACCGTATCAAACGCATGATCTATATATGTACCGTTATAACGAATTTTTACTCGTTAATGAATTTCTTGAAAGTTCTAGTTAGATTATAAATTTATCGAATCTGCAGATTATAATTGTTTCAAAAGACTTTGCATTTTCTCGCCATTAAGAATTTTAGATTATTATAGTATATTAAAACTTAAAATTGAAATTTTTGTTCTTTTCAAGAATAAGGAGAGAGTAGGAGTTCTTTTCGAGTTCTCTATTCCTGCCGTCTTTTTCTCCTGCCCGCGGTATTGGCTTTTATTTTCAAAGAAGCTTATCTCTTGTCTCGCGGATTTAATT
>NW_021848510.1:914673-940126 GCF_003651465.1 Formica exsecta
CTTCTATAAAACTGCTATAAAAAATATAATACCCTAAAGACTGTGTTTCCCTGAGATAAACCTTCGTGAATTTAGGGGTGTATAATCGCGGGCGCGTATACTTTTCGAAAGAAAAAATAATGCGTAGAAGATAATATCGGTTATCACTTCTGATTTTCGAAGACCTAAACAGTTCGTCCATGCCTCGCGGCAATTCGGTGCCGAATGAAAGGTGTGGTGTACATGGGGGTATGTACCGAGAATCTCGACGCATGCGTTCCACTTCCTCGTTGTCTACCTTCGTGGAGGCGCACAACGACATCCACCTACACGATCTCGGAGTGATGTATCTCGTGCTCGCCTAGAGCAAGCTGGCTGCGCGCGATGTGAGGGTGCGATAAAGAGAGACCAGTGGCAAAGATAGATAGACATACAGATCGAGAGATGGATAAGGACAGAGCAGGGAGGAGAGGGCAGCGGGATCGAAGGGAGAAAAAGAGAGAGAGAGAGAGAGAGAGGGGGAGAGAGGATCGGGAGGCAGGAAGAGAGAAAGGGAGAGAAGATGAGAACGGAGAGGAGGAGCGATCGTCGACTTCGGTGGGCGATCCAGAGCACGGTGCTTTCCTTCGGCTCGCTCTCAGTTTCAATCGCGCGCTCCGAGCTTGCTCCGAGAGAGCGCGAACCGAGGACCGGGGATCGAGATAACGATCGATCGAATAAAAGAGCAGATACCATAGATCGCGGTAGTTCTATGGACCATACGGAACGATGAGTTACTTCGAGAGATGAGAATAGAGAGATCGGGGACTACGATCGGCCCGATCGCGCGCCGATCGATCTCGATCGCGAAGCTATCGCCGGTCCATCCCCGGGACCGACTGTCTTCGAGAGGTATCAACGCGTGTAACACGTGCCTCGTGACGCGATTAAATAAAAATTTCGCGAGATGGTGATCCGATTGATTCTGTTTGCAAATGTAGTCGGATATAGTGAGGAAGTTGCTTCTTGTCAGTGAGCAAACTGCTAGAGAATGTCATGCACAAACACTTGATCCTTATACCGAATCGATATAAGGATATACCGATATACCTACAACTGTGAAAGATATGATTCGGTACGCGCGTGTTTTTCGCCGTTAAAAAAAAAACATCAGTTTTATCCGATAATAATAATGTAAGATTTTCTTCTCCATCTACGGTAAAGGGATTAAAACATCTCGAACTCGAAATTGTTTGTCCGTGCGTGTAGTTGTTTCTCTGTCGGCTCTCTCTATCGGAAAGCACGTGACATGTCTCCGCTGAATGTTACAGATGCTTTTCTGTTTATATGGAAAAGAATCCGAATCCTTGATCTCTGAGCCACCTGATCAGACTCGAGTTTCGCTTGTCGAATCTCGTGAAGAGTAAAGGAAAACTGATCTTAATTGTAATAACATCTTGTGAACTCTTCGTCACAAAGTAATATTCCGATTTTCTTTTTCTTTTTCTTTGTAGAAAACATATATCTCGCATCATCGCAAAGAATTTGATCTCTTCCCGATATATACAATAACTATAGACTTGAATTATGATGAGTTATAATTGAAAAATTTAAAATAAAAGTAAGTTGATCTACGATTTATAAAGTTTACCCAAAATTTATGCAAAATATATTATGAATTATAGTATCATTTTAAATTTAATTCTTTTTAATTATATGAAAAATTCAAAGCGTCAACTCTTACATAAATATTATAGTAAACAATAATGCTAAAAACATGATTACAATTATGTGCAATTATCAAAAATTATATATTCAAAGTTTTTTATTATAATAGCAAAAAAACTGTTGATTGACGCATTAGCTACTTTCACGTGCCATCTTTTTTTACAATTGTACGATACTTGAGTATTCGAAATCGCGATTGCCTTCGCACAAATTATTCTGTTTTTCTTCTTATTGAAATTAATCAGGAGAACGAATGACAGATCATCACGCGATGTAAGTCGTAAAAAATTGTGTTAATGTTTCACACAAGTTGACGTGAGAACAGCTGCTATGGTAATAAATTCTCAGGGACCTTTCGCTTTTTGTTTTTTTTTGTGGCTCATATTGGAAGTAAATATATTCGTATATACACACGTGGTAGCTTTTACTTTGCTTCGAAATATCCTTTTTTCGCTATCGTGATAAATTTTATACGATCCTACCTTGCTTATAAAGGTTTTAAGATAGTTTAGTTTCGCTCTGCGAAGGGATCAATTCGTGACTGTCATACGTAAAGCAGAGTTGTGTAACACAAAGCTGACGTTGAACGCTACGCTTGCAGTATGTTTAATTATTAGAGTGAACGTATCAATAAATAATCGATTAAAAAATATCGTAAATATAATTTATTTTATCTTATCTATCAGCTACTGAAAGCGTAAATTTTAAATTTTGTTGACTTTATACAAAAAAGCGTACTTGAAAAAGCGTATTTGAAATTAGCAATAAAAACAGAAGATTAACGAAAGTCAATGATCAGTGAATGATTATTAATTCTAATAAGTTATTGATCTATGTTATAACTATATATGTACATATAATAATCAGAAATGAATGATAAAGGATCTAATTAAAAAGACATAAATAATTATGTTATATGAATGAAAGGAATTAAATCATTGAGTTTATCTTAAAAAAAAAAAAATTTTAACTGCCTTTATCTTGAACGCAAAATATCTTTCTCTCAATCGCAATAATCATTGCACACTTATTAGGTGATACTGAGACGTTTCCTATTAAGCGAATGTTATGTAATTTCACGATATAGGCTCTGTAAGTGTTAACTTGTAGGGCAGGTTACCTTACAGACGAATTAGTTCATACGTGCTTTCCACAACTTAAACGTGATTATGTAATTCGAAGCTCTCAGTTTGATACATGCTGCGCTTTGAGCGTAGTTTACCGAGTGTTGAGTACATTCGGATATACACACTCGAAATCTGATTGTCAGTGCGATTGAATTAATCAAATGAGCAACATTGCTCATTTCATAAGCCTTGGGAAAAGGCGATTAAATTTTCCGCAAGACGCTGTATTTTTCTCCGGACAACCTTGCGCTAGATTCTAAACAAGGCTTATTTGCGCTTCAATACGAAACCTTTTGCGAAAGATTCTGTTGTACGTGTCGATTATAGTAAATCTCATTCAACGAGTCTTATGCATCTCGGAGTTTTATATGCGAGGGCGCGCATAGTGCATAAAATTGACCGTGAAATTGAGATTCGTACATGCAATTCGATCTAACGCGATTTTAATTTTGATTCACGTGGATTTCGTAGAGCGATATGAAGGAAACATCTTCTTTGATCGTATACAAATAGAAAGATGCAAAATATCTGTAATCAAAAGTGACGTTTTTTGCGTCGCGCAAGCAGGTACTCTTCATGTTTTTCGTTTTTTGCATTTATTTCAAGGAGATTACCGGAGAAAACGATAATAATGGCAAAATGTCAGAGTTACAATGACACCCATCTCATTATTCCATCTCGTCGCGAGATCATTCGAACCGTATAGTTATCCGAGAAACCCCGTATTGCATTCGCATTGCGTGTTATATGGCAAATACGGACACGTGTAAATGTTGGGGCGCGATCTCTCGTTCGAGAAGTACGTGTGTCGAATGAAAATTCATATGTATACGTACACTCATACGCGAGGTATGAAAATGATATGGTGGCAAGCTATTATAAACTTTGTGCACTTGACAGACTCAGAAAATGGATGACATAGATAGAAATTGCTGCAATCAGACTGGGAAAGAAATGAGAAAATTCTTACTAGTCTTTTTGCATTATTATCCGCATTATTAGTAAAAAACAAAGAGTCTATAGAAAATGTATTTCTTCCTTAAAAAGATTACAAAAATATATTTTAATTAACGCAGCTTTTATTGACATCCTTTGATAAATATGCACAGAGCATATGTTTGCTTTTTAGGAAAGTCCTGAAAGAATTATATTTATATATATGTATATCCCTTAAGAACTCCTATTTTACTTGATTTAGCGTCTAGGGAAAAGCGTTTTTAGCTTCTTATATTTACAAAATTTATATGCATTTTCATATTTTAAATAATGTAATATATTAAAGCATTCTTGGAATCTTTGCTTAGATTCTCCATATTTGCGCATTCTTTATTCGCGTCTCTCACGATTCGATATATGCAGTCATTTTTTTTATTTGTCGAAGAAAAATTATTATTGCTAAAAACAATAAAATAACAGATATAAAGAAAAAAAAACATTCTCAATGCTTTCATTTTAAAGTATATAAGAATGATATATAATTTTTATTTTAAAATAAATTAAGTACGAAAAAATATATGCAAAAGATATATATCTTTTATTTTCTTATATATATATTTTTTTATGGTAATTTAATCTTTTCGATATATTTTCTTTTTTTTTGCAATTTCCATATTCATGAAAATTTTGCAGCAAGTGAACCTTTGTGAACGTGGAACTTTTACCGTGTACCTTTACGCTAATTTCTCATACACATACATTATAGTTTCTATTAAAATATTTATTAAATTGTTTTATGTTATGTGCATAATAATTGTAAGAACAAAATATGAAACGTGTTTGTGTATGATTGAAAACTTGGCGCGTCGATTATTTTCGGAAAACTGAATGAAAATTTAAAACGACATATATTTTCCAAACTTTTCTCTTCAAGCTATCAGCGTCGAAAACACGCATTTGCAAGTATTCCTCGAGTTCGCTTCGTGACATTAGATATTTGCTTCGGGACATCGTATATAGCGACTTGCCTGCCGAGTGCGCGTTGAAAGATGACAGAACATTTGCGAGTGGAGAAGTTGTTGAGATACAGGCGCGACAGATACGAGCCACGAAGTTGAAGAATATGAAATAGAGTCATTCTCGCGTGCCGAATTTTTTATGGCGCTATAAATTTGAGCACCAAGCTTTTTCGGGCGATTTTTCGACGTATTTTATAATAGCGCGGCGGTCTTCACTAAAAGCTACGGCTTTCGAATATATCTCGCAATTATATGTCCCGTCGGAATGCCCAATTAAATTGTATTAAATTGCAAGAAGCATGCGTCACTATTAATATGACTAGATATGGGATTAACTATGATATTGATATGTATTTGTATAGATACTTAAGAAAATAATGACATTACTTAGCGGAACAAAATGAGATTTGTCTGAACGACTTAATTAAAAACACGCATTTTGCGATTAAAAAGAGAACTATTAAAATAAAATCTAAAAATGTTAACTTTTTTATTTGATATATACATGATTCAAGTAGTACGATACTTCGATACTGAATTGCTTTAGATTCGTAAGCGAGTTTCTATTGAAGTCTGAGCCCGTCAATATAGACAGGGGATAATTGGCGATGAAGACGGTCCTATAAAATAAAATCGATAGCAGTAAGCATTTCCGGAGCTTTATGCAGGTACTGTGTATACATTGTATTGGTGTATCCGTTGCTTATTTTATGTCGACGATGCACATTCCGGATGAATACCTGCGCGTAGAGTACGCCATTCAACCACTATTCAAAGCTTTTGACGATTCGCACATTTGATATTCACACGATATACGCGGATAAAGTTCAGGCCAGCAGATGCATAAAGCGAAGCAGTGTTCACAAGCGTCATAATAGCAATCTTTACGCGGCGCGATCGCACTCGCGTTTTGCGAATTAATATCCTATTGGCATTGAACGCGCAATTCGCTTCGATTGCATATCGTTTCGCAAACCGTTTGATGGATCATGTTTCTTTGCGGACAGTAGCGTTTTAATTAAATTTATTAATAGGAAAAACACCGACGCGGACACTTTCCTTCTCGTGATTGCGTTGTTACGATTTCTCGATAATTGTAATATTTATTTTGAACGTCTCTCTCGTATTCTCATTTCGAGGGAAGAACGCAAGTACTGACGACGAGTCTTTAATAAGACCCGTCAACCGTGATTTAATCAAACGACGCATTGCCTGGCAGCTGCTAATTAACTTGCCCGTTTGCGATTTCCGATGATCATTAATCCGTCGTTTCTCCCGCTTGAACTTTGACAAGCAACAACCGAGTTCGGCAGTTTGCGTCGAGAATGCCACAAGAGTGCCACTCCACGATAATCGCAAATAGTGCTGTATAGTAAATATGATTATTCTTGAAGCATAAATCTGCTTTATTGGCAAATATTCAGAATATAAAATCGAGTCTATTGATAGAGTAATTGTGGTGTAATAGTGCGGATAATCGCGATCTGCATTATTGGATGTAATTACCGTGAGGATTCTTTTTATCTTTATATACGTATACATGTGCCATTATATACGCATAATACATTCTATTTATATCGTGATAAATGCTTTTCCGTCACGAGCACATTGAATGATTTTAATGCACCCAGTCGAAATTTTGCGCGCAGAACGATGTAAATTATATACAAAACTGTTTATATTAACCACATTACTCGTTTGATGCACATTAATTAACTAGCAAATGCAGACGATTATTAACAAGATAGATATATATTTGTAATAATATTTATTATAATCGATATGTAATCGTTTACCGTATCAAACGCATGATCTATATATGTACCGTTATAACGAATTTTTACTCGTTAATGAATTTCTTGAAAGTTCTAGTTAGATTATAAATTTATTGAATCTGCAGATTATAATTGTTTCAAAAGACTTTGCATTTTCTCGCCATTAAGAATTTTAGATTATTATAGTATATTAAAACTTAAAATTGAAATTTTTGTTCTTTTCAAGAATAAGGAGAGAGTAGGAGTTCTTTTCGAGTTCTCTATTCCTGCCGTCTTTTTCTCCTGCCCGCGGTATTGGCTTTTATTTTCAAAGAAGCTTATCTCTTGTCTCGCGGATTTAATTCGTTCATTTTTCTCGTCGTTGACGTACCTGGTTTATATTTTAAGTTAAAAGGTTTCCATATTTTTTATTCAAAATTGCTCATAGCGAAAAATACCCGTCGAAGGTTAATTATAAGTCTCTTCCTCTCGTTATAGAAGTTCTTTACTAGGATGGTAATATTTTATAAATCGATAAAATCTCAAAGAACGAAAGAGAATTTGATCTCCAACTATGCCACTTGTTGCAGCATCATCCTTTGTAAACTTTATGAATATTCAGTTAAATATCGAGAACAAACACACACGTTTATTCTGCCTTTCTTTGACGATTTTTCAGTAGAGACTCTAATTATTCGGAGTACAAAATATTTCTATCTATCTTTCATTTTTTCGTCAGATTTATTTATCTCAGCGCATAGTTTCTCTATTTTCAAATTATTTTTTCTTATATACAGAAAGATTTTCAGAAAAACTTTTTAATTTAGAAAGGAAGGTACATGAAATAAAACGAATATTAGAGCTGCACATTTTATATGTCTCATGTTTCTTTCAAGAATTTTCTTTTTCTGAAATATGCAAATAATAATGTTTTGCATTGTTTCAAAATCTTTCTTTGACAATGCAAAGTTATTCAATTTATTTATTTTGTGACGCTCTCCCCTCACGAGAATGGATGCTATCTTTACAATTAACTTTGAATAAAGTCGATTTAATGCCTGTTTCGACGGAGTAACCCGGATCGGATCCGGGTTTTTGTCTATCTGTGATTAATTTTCATTTACGGGCGAGCATCTAACTCCCGTAATGAAACCATTATCGGTCGTATTAGAAACTTCGTGAGCGCCGTTTCCGCGTCTTATCCTTAATCGTCGAGCGAATATGGATCTTGCGAAAGTCCATCGCTCTACGTCGTCTCCGAAGTCGATCAATGCCCGTTTCGTAAAATGCGTGAATGCAGGTTTTTTGCTATTACGAATCTCTATTGAAAGCGTAACAATTATTCAACAATAAAACGTTAATACTTTTAATATAGACTGTTACATATTACGCTACTATGCCAATATCGCAGAATCATTAATCAGATACACGAGTGTAATGACAACAAATTTTATATAGGAAAATTTTTTCTACGACATATCGTTGGTGCATAATCAGTTAATTCGTATCCAAAATCTCTTCCGAGTATATTTCTAGCGAATACTCACTTATTTTTTATCGGGCAACATCTATGCATAAAATATAAGTGTGAGATTGATCTAATATCGTGACTGGAATAAAATATTAATAGACAGATGAAAATCCTACTGGATTATGTAGAATGTAAATTTGTTCCCCTGGCGCCTTCTTGTGTGTTATGTGAGTAAAATAGTAATATAATCCTGCTATTTATTTCGTATTCGCGTTTCATGCGTATATGCAGCGCGAATAAAGGTATTATTGTAAAAACGTATGCGTAAATTGCATTAAAATATCGGTTGTAGGCGGAAATAAAGTTAATTAACTATCGCAACAGAGAATGATATAATTCGCGTCAATAAATGTGTTACACAATGTGTTACAATATCTATCAACGTTATCTGCCGATAAGCAATTTCAATTTTTTTAAACACAGTTTAGAGAACATATGTAGTATTATATATATCTATAACGTTATAAAATTATCAAAAGATAAAAAAATCACAATCTGAAAGCGAGTCTTTCGCGCGTTATTTATTACACTTTATAAAACATCCGCATTCAAGTTAGATTACATTTTGCCATAGCAGCTGCGAGTTAAAAGTTACATGACGCGCGTCCATCGTGACGAATGAGAGAAATTGACGTGCACGGTCACGTACGTCCCGTTCATCTAAACTGTCTGCCTCGTGTAATAATATTCTTCCATCCCTAATTCAAGAAGGTGCGTTCCATTCCGCAGTTCCGTTTTTGCGGGCGCGCTAAGAGGACCCGGCGCGGCAACCAAGAGAGAAGCTCTCAGAGACGCTTTATCTACCCTCATTACTTTTCCGCGGAGTGAAAGGTCTGTCGTCGGCTTTCAGGTCGCGTGTCTTACTGCTACGCTCGATGTAAGAAAAGCTACCCGAAAACATGCGACGTCCGATTGAATTGCCACTTTACAATTTCATGAGAAACAGCACAATAAACTTCGAGCCAAAGGCATGTTAATCAGCTGTTTGTATTGTGTCAAGTTTTTTATTGCATCCCGAAGTCATTAATTTATCAGTTACTTTAATCAAATCAAGTGCAAGCGCTATATGAATATAACGAGTTTTATTCAATTATGAATGCCTTTCATAATTTAACACGCTTTTATGTGGAAATTCTGGAAAATTCAATTAATCTTTATAGAAGAATGTAGCTTTTAGAAGATTCTATATTCTAAGTTGATGGTTTTAAAAAATTATTTTTATCCGGAAAAGTGATGAGAATACTTTTCCCTTGTTCTAGCCATTATTCGATATAATTAACATTAAAAACATTTATAATTTTTTCTCTCGAAAAAATCAAATTTTAAAAATTAAAGTGAAGAATACGATGCGAATTAAATTTTTTTATGGTGCAAATATGCTGATTTTAATTTGAAAATTAGTAATATTAAAACGTGAATATTTATGGAAGAAGACTTTGAAAAGTGCATTAGAGCTAGGATCATTAAAACATGACTTTACTCTTATCTTTATTAGAAATGCAGGCACGAACTCACTTACTCTGCTAAAACGCTGGGGAAACATTAGGGACGTACGTGGCAACGATTTGTTGTGTTATCAGAGGATCATTTCTGTCGCACATTTTCTGAGGCGTATTCTCTAGGATAATACTGTTAAATATGCGAAGTAAGTTTTTGCATATTACGTACAGTATTCTCTAGATGGAAAACGAACGACCTTTTTACTTAATTTTGCGGTTAAAAAAATTGATGATATCTTACGATATTTTGCAAATTAGAATCTTGCAAGAGTAAATGTCGAATCAAGTCACGGCATATAATGCGGCTATAATTATGTATGTGGCGATGAGACTAATCAGGACAAATATCTCACCTCTTAATTTTAGACTTGTCCCTCAGCCGAGCTTCTAAAGAACACGTGTATTTCGTAATTAATAAAGTTATGATACTCGGGATTACTAATGATTATCGTTACATCGAAGTTAAATTAGAACATACCGGAGCCTGTAATGGACCCCTTTGACGGAGGATGATATCTGGCACTTTGGGAGAGAGGCGAAATTAGCTACATTAATTTTCATATAAAGTCATTAATGCAGAGGCGCGTATTGCGTTACGTACATTATTGCGAGTGGCCGCAAACGAAGATGGACATGCATATAACGCGTCTGTCACGATCGGAGGAACAACGATCTGTGTACTATTTCTTCGGGAAAAATATTTTTCTCTATGCAGAAACATTCGAAAGAATACGAATTTCGATATTAAACAAGATATTAAACAAGCAAGATATTGAACATCTTACAATATTTTTATAATCTTGTCGCTCGTTATTGCGTGTCGGACATTTACCAAGATGCAAATTGTGTGCGTTAAAATGTGACGAGCCATGTTGAAAGCACATTCCCGTAAAACGTATATCGCGGTTAGAGAGAATGCTCAAAGTGAAAGGGATTCGAAATGAAACCGAAGTGCAAAGAACAGCTAATCGTAGCCTGTAAGCAGCCGCGGATGACTCGTTTCCTCTCGCGGCATCGACCGCGATCCGGCAAACGCGTCGTGATGTGCAATAATTAGAGATAAAAATAATAATTCGGACGAGAGATAGAAAGGAAAAAGGCATAACGCGATGGCATCGCGGACGAGAAAACGGTGGTGCGCGAGTGGTGTCTTGGTGCGATTAACGCTGATCTTATCAAGTCTGTGCATCGGTCGTTGTGCGGACTTTGGCTCGACGACGGTGACGTCGATAACGTCAACGACAATGACAACGATGACGATGCCGACGATGACGACGCCGACGATGACGACGCCGATACTTTCTGTTAGTACGAGGAAGTGCGTCGACGTTGCACGGACGCCTCAGTCCGAGGGCGAGGTCAAGTTGGCGGTGATCGCGCCGGGCGATCCTCACCACGAGCAGAGCTTGCCGAGGGTATTGCCGGCGGTACTGTTAGCGGTGAGATACGTCAGTTCACCCAAGGGACCCCTGCCCGGATGGAGCATCAAGGTGGACCATCGAGACTCGCACTGCTCCAGCACTTATGGGCCCCTCGCCGCATTCGAGTTTTACATCAACCAGACAGCAGGTCGCAACGCACGATGCGTTTTTCACGTCTCTCTCTCTCTCTTATTCCCTTGGTCTTTGTTTGTTTTTTTGCTCTCACTTCTTTTTATCTCTCCATTTCAACGTAATCGAGAGACGCAGCGTGTACTCTACTGCGACGTGGTATACTGCGATACAAAGTTTTTTTATACGCGAGCGTAAAGTTTATGCGCTAAGTACTAAGCTATACTTTGCCGCAATTTTTTAAAAGAGTTTATCATTAAATTATAGTTGACTTATGGTATAATATTTCAAAATTATGGTAATTTGCGCATTAAAATATTGGAAGAGATAAATAATACAAGTAGTATTTTAAATATAGGATTCTCGATTACGTTCAAGAAGTATTTAACATCAAATTTATTAATTTTCAGATATCGACTTTCTTTTTTCTTCTTTAATTCTCTAACTAACTATCTCTAACTTATATAATATTGTATGTTATATACTGAACATAAAAATTTAAAATATTTGCGCTTTTATTAATACGAATTTATTGAAAGCTATGGCAATCGATATTTTATGAATCATAAATGTGTGCTTGAGAGATTTAAAAATTAAAATATGTAGATTAAAAGATTTGAGAATTAATGGAATGCTCTTGCGCTGACAAACAAGCACAGCACATGACGTAAATAAGGTATATGATATATCGCGTGCAAAGTCGGGAGGCCCATACATCAAGAAAAGTGATCCACAAAGTTGTTTGCACCCGTTGCACATTTAACTTGTCGCGGAACACGCGGGCAACCAGTCGCTAAATGCGTTTGCCCAAGTGGCTGCATGATGATATATAACGTGATTTTACATTGTTTATTGCGAGCACGTTAAACTTCTAAAATGTAAAATATATGGTAAAGTTCACGTCGCGTATCGCTTTCTGATCTCCAATAAAGTCCTGCCGCTTCTTGACAGTTAGCCGGCTGTTTGTTTCGAGAGTTTGCTTCGCATTCGATACTCGATTATCGATATAAAGAGCGACAAAGTACGGGAGGATCTGAAAATATTATCATTATCATGTATATATTGATGCACACATCGCTACATCCGTTTTTATGAATTCTGAAACATTTTTGAACATTTCAGATATTCTGTTATGAATATCATATCGATGTTATGAATATTACACTGAAAAAAGATTATGAAAAAGCTTTCCCTCTCCCTTCCCCTCTGGGATAGTAGAAAAATAAATCTATTCTATATGGATTACATCGAATATATATGAAACATGCACAGAATTACAGAAAAAATGTTTTGAAAATATATGGAAATTGTAAAATTTTTCTCCTTTATTGATTTTTCTACCAATTTTTATAATAGATATTTTCCTGTAAAAAATTAATTGAAAACGAGTTATTTATATATATATATTTACACGTATTATTGTAAAACATTTGCTATGAATTTACTGATGTAAATCTGATTGTTTGAAGATCGAATGCGCGAACACTAATTAGATGATACGATCGTACGAGCGATCACGTCGTGGCATCGACCTCGCGATACGTTGTCGCCGCGAGATTCCGAGGATCGTGCCTTAAAGCTCGCATCATTGCACCAATTAATCAGCGACGATGTTTCTCTAAAGACTCGTACGCCGCATGTTTTTAATTGGGCCCCATCGTCTATCGTCGTTAAAGCCGTGCGGCGGCTGTCTTAGCAGAAACGCGCCTATTTTTATGAGGAGCTGACGTCAGCCCCGCTACTGCCGTGACAATTTGCAGCTGCAAACCGTCGAAGCTGACACGACGAGAACGAACGAACGGACGACGACAACGACGACGACAAGCTGTCGGTCAGTCAACCAAAGCCGACTCGCCGCGTATTTTTTCGTCGAGCCTATACGCTTCGCATTTGTGCGCATCCCAGACTCTGTTAAATACCGCTTTAATTCGGCTTAATTAATCCCGTCGGTGGCTCGCTCTTCTCTTCGGATTAATTGACCTCGCGCCCCCGCTAGTAAGCGAATCATTTACTTTCTCAGGAGTGCGTGCCATCGCTCATGAAAAATGTCACGTCTCTGCAGGACAAGTCTGTGCGTTGAGGGAAAATGTCAGGGTGACAATAATAGAGATTATTTTACTTTTTAAATTTTATTAAATTTCTTCTGACAAAGATATGTATAAGTTGTTAAAAATTTTTCTTTTTTTATTATATATATAAATCTTGGTCAACCGTCTGACGAAAAATTCTATCTACTGGCGGTTAGATATCTCTGTCCCATGTCGCGTAAAATTGAAAAATAAAATTATTTCTTAATGTGATCATATTGTGCGTTTGTTACGCTTGTAATTAATATAATATAAAGAAAGCGCACCGATCTTTCTCATGAAAAAAACGATTCAAGAACGAAGCGATTTGTGAAATTTTCAAATGTCGCGTTGTTACAGCTAGTCGTCATGATAATCTCGGTGATGGTTCGAGTAGGAGAGTTCTATAATTACTTCCGCAATGAAAATTTATTACAAATGTTGACGAAGAGAGTGTATTTTCCGCCGGTTCCGTTCCATATTCGATTGATACTTCATTACAGCTTTAATTCTACTAGCGTGATATTTGTAGAAGTTTAATGCAAGTTAAAATCTTCTTCTCTTTTTTTTTTCGGCACGAAATTGATAAAAATACTTATAGTTAATCTATATTTTTCTTCCTTTTCTCTTTAATTATATTACCAGGAGAATTTGCTATCGAATTTTTCACGATATACTCACAACTCTCTCTTCGACTTCAATTAGGAAACTTATCGAGGAATGGATTTGAGCGCATTAACTCAATTCACCGATAGAAGTTTAGAACTTGCTTGACTGGTGTAAATCTGTCATTATCAATTCATTTTAATCCGAGTATAAGTTTTTCTTCGCTTTCGCGCGCGCGTGAGTATTCCTCTGTAGGAATTTTAAAGCTGTGAAACGCAGAAAAAAGTAATTATTTTTCCTTTCTATCCTTTCCTTGCTTGTTAATAATCCGTAAGTTGGGCGCTATTAAATGTACAAAGCAATCGAGATGTTTACTATTCTACAATTTTAATTCGATGTTTAATTACCAACATCATTAAGGTTGAATGTTAAATAGTTGTAACAAATAATAGCTTTTGCTTCTAGACGGTTCTGTAGGAATTTTAAAGCTGTGAAACGCAGAAAAAAGTAATTATTTTTCCTTTCTATCCTTTTCTTTAAGTTGCTTGTTAATAATCCGTAAGTTGGGCGCTATTAAATGTACAAAGCAATCGAGATGTTTACTATTCTACAATTTTAATTCGATGTTTAATTACCAACATCATTAAGGTTGAATGTTAAATAGTTGTAACAAATAATAGCTTTTGCTTCTAGACGGTTTCCTTAATGAGAAGTTGATTTATCAAAAGCTCTCTTATTAATATTAAACGTTACGAGTTTCTGCGACATTGTATGAAATAACAAATACAGTATTTAATATATCTCTTGTGATAAAACATTATAATCAAAATTTGAAACTTATTTTGATATCCATATAGATCGTGCATTATAATCAAAATTTTGTTTTTCTTATATTTATATGTGTATGTTACATAATATATATTTCTGAATGAAATTATACATAAATAAAACGTGCAATTTTAATTGAAACTGATCTACATGAAACGGATCGTCGATTTTGTGTTTCAAAATATATAATGGCGGCCAGGTTGATTACTCATTAATGAGCAACTCATTAATGAAGGAAAAAGGTTAATTCCATCGGGCGGACTTCTCAATTACGTCGGAAGAATTTAATCTCTTAGCTTTCTCGTTTTTTTTTTTTTTTTTTTTTTTTGACAGTTACTCATTACGTCGCTGAATCGTAAGTTTAAAGTCGTAAAAAAGGTTGTGGGCGCGAATTTATTTTCTTCTGGGTCGCAAGTTAATAACGATACTTTGAAGATAGGAAGTTAAGAAAGAGAAATCTTCTTTTCTTGAATAAAATTGTTCGTCGATTCGATATACATTAGATTCTCATATGATAATAATTCTATTGCAAATAAATTTTTGTATGCTCGTAATGTCGGCACGCGATTACTATTCACGACGACGCATTGCGAATTTACGAGATTGTAAATAATGTAGATCGAATCGCGCGCGAATGCGCTGTAAAATACATTATCCGCTTGCCGCAAGAACAAGATAATGCGATGATACGCTGTTAAAAGTCTAAATTAGTCATTCACTTGTTGATCACTTCAAGTACTTGTTCGTGAATAACTGTTTGTGTTTAATGCACAAATACAGCTTTTACACACTGTTTGAAGTCTCATTCTCAGAAGATCAAAGAGAACGGAGAGATGTCTCATTTTCTATGCCGTATTTGTAACGTACGAGTAATTCGTTGCTATAATGAATTCATGATGATTACTTATGATCTCTCCGTCGAAGTGATCTGCGCATTTTAAGGCTCACTTCAGAAGAAAATTCTCGTTTCCATTGCTCGCAAAGAAGATCACGTGTTTGTGTGTGTGTGTGTGTGTGTGTGTGTGTGTGTGTGTGTGTGTGTGTGTGTGTGTGTGTGTGTGTGTGTGTGTGTGTGTGTGTGTGTGTAGATTCTGTATAAAGTATGTAATAAAAAGTCGCATACGAACTGCGGTAAACGCATCTGCTTTCTTATGGCGTTTGCCAGATCTTTTCTCGCCTTTCTTCGCGTTATAACGCGAGAAAGAGAGAGGAAAAGAGTGCTGGCGTGGCGCTTCAAGGCAAATTGCTCTCGGAATAACATTCTTTTCTCTTCTTTTTTTTCTCACCTATCTCCCGCTCGCGGTGGTCGTAGAGTTCACCGATTATCGCGAAAATAACGAGATTTCGTGTCGTTCGTCAAATCGGCGAAAGAAATCTCTTGCTGAATAAATCGAAGCGTGCGTCCAATATTTTTTTCGTTTCTTTTTTGTGGTTTACAGTGTGATCCGACTCGATCAATATATCGATTTTTTAATAAATATTTATATCATGTTTATTTTATTTCTATTTTATTGCTATTTTATTTCTTGTTGAAATGGATGGATATATAAATGACATGCGCGATATTTTGTAATCTTAAAATTTTAATAATTCGTATATTCAATTAATACGCATACATATAAGCAGTATTTTATAATTAATATAAAATTATATTATATAATTAATAAATTGCAGACGTAGTCTTAATACTTTAATCATTTGTTTTTTGCAACAAATTTCTTGTAAAAGGGGAAATTGCTCCAGAGTACCATCCCATGTAAGGGTTATCTCGTGTGTATTTCCTCTTTAATCGACACGATTTAAATGAAAAAAACGAACGATTTCGATCGGCACGTTGATAAGTGGGTCGAGGTAAAAGCGGAACGAAAGGGAAAAAAGGGAAGTGAAGTAGGAATGATTTTAATGCGGACAAATTCAATGGCTGACGACGTATATGCATTTCGATGAAATTACTTCCTTGGCTTTCCGTTCTAATGTAAAGATGCTCTTTGCCATTCTCACACAAACCTGGTTATCAATCTTATTTGCCTTATTTTTAAATTCCGTTTCGGCGAAAAGACTTCAATTCTTACCTATTTACAGCAATCAAGCGCATCTGGCGTTGTTTTTACGCTAGGGTGTTAAACGCGTGCATGTAAAATCGCTTTGGACATGCGTTTTTTGAATGGCTTCCGGGATTCGATATTACGTCGCACGCACTTTCGCCAAATTAAATTATTTTCAATCAAGCCGTGAATCGGATTCATTGTTAAACATCACGATATATTTTATCGCTTCTATTATCTCGACTTTATACCAGGAATTATGTACCCTTCACAAATGTTCGAAATTTATTTAGCAAAGAGTACAAACATTCCTCGCAAATGTAGGTATGCGATTTATGAATTCAATCAAAATATTTTATTCGCAAATATTAGTAAAGCCAAAAAAGGATTTTTTATTCTTTTGCAATTTTAAATATAAATCTTGTTCTTTTAGAAGTGGTTATAATTAATATAATTGGCAAAATCAATCATCTCTCAAAATTGTTATCACGCAACTCCGTATTATCACTTGTGATTTTTGCGGATTGTTATGTTTCTTTCTGCTCGCGCCCGATGCTTTCTTTTCTGTTGCATGCAAAAATTTTACGCTGCGATAAATTCTTACGGGTTTATTACGCGCCGTATGGGATACAATTTATCGCTTCGCTGAAAATAATTTTCCTACGCGGAAGGTAGGAATTTGTGTCATTTCATCGAAGTTATTCTGAGCGCTTGTTGCGCCTGCAGTCGCGATGCACTACTGTGTTTATGCATCGCGCGGTAATAAATCCGGTTTAATCGAAACAGGCGGAAGTCATTAGCGATCTCGACGTTTCGGACTGATATCCCCTGGTAATGGACGATGAGCTTCCACGGTGAACCTTCAAAAGCGGCCTACTTTTTTTAACGAAATCTAAACATCATGTTACAAAAATTTAAAACTCGTGAACGATTCGACTAATAAGGCTGCTGACTATTGTCATACTGCTGTATATTGTCATATTTAGAAATCGTCGTATACAGAATATATTCTGTTCTTTTTATTAATTCAAATGTTTATAGTTTGTGTTTACGTCTTAATGCAAATCTCTGCGTTAAAAATTATTTTATTACATTTATTAATTTCAAATAGAATTTTTGGCACTAACAGCACCTAATATAAAGTTTTAACTTCCTGTTTGTAAAAGACATGTTTTAAATTTTATACAACATAAATTGTATGTACATTTTAATATTGGTCATTGTGTATATATATTTTCCGATATAATCTGTGAGAGGTGAAAAGGATGTAAACATCATTTATTCGATTTAACGGTAAATCGAGTAAAAATGGCAGTAATTTGATAATAATTCCCTACGAATGTTAGAGTGAAATTTTCCGTGATTTTCATGACGGATGAGCTTACTTTCCATCTGTGAAGCATATCTCATTTTTCATTGAATTTAAAGATGAGTAGTTTCTTCCATAATTCTAAAGTTGAAATATAGATATGTAGGTCGCATCAATGAAAATAGATGAATTTAAAGTAAGCAATTGAATTGCAACTGAATAAAAATATTTGACGATTGTGTATACACACACATACATATTCTAATAAAGAGACGGTCTGCTTTATTATATATATATTTTGGATATTTAATTTATTTCTATACATTATTAATCTTTTCATCCTCTTATTTTTAATTAAAAATAGTATTCTCTGTATATAATATTGTTCTCTTATTAAACATGTGTGATGTAATCTTTCGGATTAAAAATAAAATTGTACACGGAAAAATATTCAACAATAATATTATGTACTATTCCCTTACGAATCTTTTATGAAATACTTGGATGCACTAAAATAATAATATTCGACATCACGTGCTTTAAATTCCGTGCTTAACCTCGCATGAAAAATATGAAGTTTGACTGCATTTATGAAAAATATGCACATAATCCGAAGATTTTTTCACGAGATGAATACATTTATGACAGTTTTTACTACACAATATATACGTTATGTCTAATATTATGCAAAAATAACGACCATTATTTTACAAAGATTTAGGCAATAGGTTTACTTTGCTTATGGATAGAAGTTCACGTTAATCTAAGTAGTATTTTACTTCTGATTGATCCACGTCTGTTTACGAGTCGGAAGGAAGGAAAATATTTTTATTGGTTTGGAAGAAATGTATAAGTAGTCTTTCGCCTTGAACATGGCGTTGAAGAATGGCATGGAGTGTGACTATATACGGTGGTCGATAATAGATGCAGTGCCGAATACCGTATATATTGTGTACATGTTTATTATCCTTTTTTGGTGAATACGCCGTTCATGTATGACACATGCACATTCATCTTCTTCGGTGGATATGAAAGTTCGGTTAATGAAGATGAAGATGAGAAAGCATATTTTAAATCATGACTCTCTCGACTCTTTTGGAATTATAATGCGAAAGAGTCGATAAATATAGGCGTTGCCTGATAACTAGAACGTGTTTTCATTTGCTTGACATACTTTTTTCCGAATAATCCTTCTTTGCGATTTTCTAAAACTTGTGGAATTTTCTTTAAATATAACAGGTCCATAATAAAACAACTAAACTTTATGCAGCTCTTCTTTTTTGTTTTACGCAGAATCCTCATTTTTGCCATAGTGTTAGCAGTGTAAATAAATTAGTTCGCGGTCTTGATGTCGCCTTCGAATTCGAAGAATAGAAGTTGCCTTTTCTAACTAAAGCTCGAGACTCTAACTAGATGCAGCAGAGAAAAGGAATTTTCTTCTTTTCGCCGAAGTTTCCGAAGTATCATGCAAGATTACGAAAACTTTCTCGCTAATCTTGTTTCGAATGTGATTGTGTTCTTCTGGTAAATTACGTAACTTTGTCCATTTCTTTATCTCGTCTAAATGTTAATTTAATGAAAAAGTATGTTTTATTAGATATCTCGCATTTTTCATTGCAAAGAAAAATGGAATAAAAATTAAAAAAAAAAGAAACGAATTGTGTATCCTCTCAAAACTCAGTTTTGAAAATAAATACATTTTGTGATCTTATTTCATCATGCTTGTGCAGAAGAGGAGTATGCATAATATTTGAGTGATACATATATGGTACACGCAAGTGTATTTTTCTATGCTATCGTGCTTGTTGGGGCGAAGAAAACATCGTGAATTGAATCGAGAGGCAACCGTAAGAGACACAGTAGTAGTCTTTAATGAGATGTGGTCTCACATTGCACGTTCTTTTCAGAAACATTCTTTCACGGTTCGCTATTCACTTCAGAAACTTGGCATTTCATTCTCTTGTGTCTGTTTGTATGTTTTCTTCTTTTTCGACAAAATAGAAGCTGGGTTGCTTTTTACTTCATTGTACTTCTCTCAAAGCGTATCTATAGGATATCATCAATGCAATGTAAATATATGGAAGACCTGGAAACATCTATTGTTTTTTTATCTATCAGAGTAGCAAGAAAAAAAAATTTTCTTCAGCAATAGATTCAGAATTATTTTTAGTCTTGCTAACATTATATATTACTGCGTGACACGAAATTTACTACAATTTATTCGTAATTTTCACTTATGTATTTGTCATAGCGAGATTATTATTTTGCCTTTGCAATTGTAGTATTTTTGCATAGTAAAAGCGGAGTGCGCTTCCGTAATATTATTCGCAGTATAGATTGCATGAAGCGCGAGTTCATATTTGCGAGGTTTTTAAGAGCAGTTGAAGTAGATAATGCAGTACGAGTGCATAATTATTCTAAAGTACACGAGAAGGTTCTTTCATATATCATGAAAGGTAATATGAGGATATTCGAAATTAATAGTACTTTTCAGAATTTTTTTCAATTTTGTTTAAAGAATAGAAAACAAGAACGTTTCGGGAGAATATGATTCGTTCTCTTTTACATTTAAATGCTGTATAAATCTTAAATTCTCATATCAAATTTGAATGTACCGGTCAATTATAAATGACAAACAGCCACACAGAAATATAATAACTATAGCAAAGCATAGTATTTTTATATTCAGTTACATTAAAATAATAATACAGATTATACATATTAGAAGGAATTGAATATGTTTTACGCGTAGAAATAAATATATATCAAAAACGGTTAGTCTGTTAATTCTGCTAATTAAAAATCATGCAAATGTTATAAAACAAATTTTTGTAATTACATTTTTTATGTTACGCCGCAATCAGGGAGAAATATAATAATTTTCTGCAACCGCATCGCAATAATGTTGCGGGAGTAATTGCGAGGTGATGATCCGCACGATATTATCTCTTATTCGACAAAAATCACGTAGAGATATCGAACAATAATGAAATTGAGTTAGAGGGTATACGTGGTGAGAATAATTTTATCCCGAAATTACTCGAGTTTCATAAACGAAACAGGACTTCGGGTATTCCTCTCTCCCTTACTTCAGTCTAAGGTTAACGGCGGGTTCATTCTTAGCACATCTACGCACTTAGAGAGTAGGTAACCCTCATATAATATAACACTTGTTGCTCCATTCTGAAAGACTAGGCCCGGAAAGCCACAAAAAAAAATGTCTGCGAAGGGAGATCTGCCTTAATAATAGTATAGATTCATATGGTGCTTGAAGCCGATCTTTAAAAGTATTACGGGTCATTTATTTTCATTTCGAGAAGCAAAAGTTCCGAATATAAATCTTGATTGTTTTTTTTATATTTTTATAATTGTTAGAAAGGCACAATTTCACACACATACTAAATTAATTTTATACGTGAAAAAAAAAAAATGTATATATATACAAATTGACAAGGATTTTACGCAGATTTTACGATGTAAAAATGGGCTTAATATAAAACTATGCATGTTTACATGAAAATATTGCGTACACCAAAATGTGGCACGCGACTGCAATAATTTATCGTCGTCGGGAATGTACTTCGTCACTCGCAGCTTAATT
Organism: Formica exsecta; assembly: GCF_003651465.1. Lineage (NCBI taxonomy): Eukaryota > Metazoa > Arthropoda > Insecta > Hymenoptera > Formicidae > Formica > Formica exsecta. Next base: position 936,231 of record NW_021848510.1, read on the forward strand.
TTCAACCGAATTTATATAGCCAAGTCATGTTTTTACGTTCTCACATTTTAGAGTCGCGCGAGACGAGTTTTTATTCATCCGATCAAAGGAAAGTTTCAACGGGTTATACTTCTAAAAAGTGCGTATCGCATCGGACGTCTGTTTACGACAAAATATATTTATATAATAAAAATAAACTATTCTAAAAAGAGATAAAAAGTGCCAAGTACATGAAAAATAAAGTCTAAACACATATTTATATGCAACAAATAAAAATAAAAAATAAAAATAAGGCATATATATATTTTTTCCTTTTTTAACTTTTTTTAGAAAAGTATTTTTATAAAAAATGATTTATATAAATAAAATTCTTTTCCGCGATAAAATATTCGAAAAATAAATTGTCTTTTAGATAATTAATCTAAAATTGACTTTTAACTATTTTTAATTGCTTCTCCATCCCAATTATCATAAATTATTGTAAATATAGTTTTAACGGTACGATAATATAAAAAAGATAATCCCATTTTTTATCGCTCGAGTTCTTACTTCAAATGAATAAGTCGCGCGATATATCTGCTTGAATAAATAGAAGCGATAAATAGATCGCGATACCAAGTACATAAAAAGCGACTGGTCGTACGATTATGTCACGGCATATGTCGAGGTGTTACCAAATAACTTTTAGTGCGATTTTGCGATAAGTTTGGAATTAATTTATCTTTAATAAACAATACAAGAGGGTTATCGCATATATTAAATATATTCTCACAATTGAGCTTTTAATTAAATTAGTTTCAATGTACAACACTATTAAAGTTAAAATAATTCGATGATCTAAGGCATCGTTTCTCAAACATTTTAGCCCCGCGACCCCCCAAAATACAAAAAAAATAAAATTGACATTTCGCGACCCCCTACAAACAGTATTATTTTGGCGATGCATGTGCACGTGGCCGCACAAATATATGTGCACAAAACGATAAGTCTTGTGTTGTTTTTCTCAGGAAATGTATTTTTATTTTTCTTTTTATACACTTTATTTCGCGACCCTTCTGATATACCACGGCGACCCTCCTGTGGGTCGCGACCCCCACTTTGAGAATAGATGATTTAAGGTACTCTTCAACTAGCCGACTCGCGTAAAGATATACGGGGTGCCTCACTGTTGCTGCGCATGACTTGGCGCGGGACACTACCGTGTCTCTTGATAAGCATTGACAAAAACTTACTGTAAAAAAATTAAATTTAAGTAAATTAAATATAGATATTTAAAAGAATGAATTAAGAAAGATATACAAAAGAGAGTTAATATACACGGTCCGTGAGCGATGTGTTGGGACTTATAAGTTCCCGCGGAAATCTTCGTGGTGTATAGTTTCCATAAACTTGGTGGCAACTTATGTATTTTTATTTTTCTTTTTATACACTTTATTTCGCGACCCTTCTGATATACCACCGCGACCCTCCTGGGGGTCGCGACCCCCACTTTGAGAATAGATGATCTAAGGTACTCTTCAACTAGCTGACTCGCGTAAAGATATACGGGGTGCCTCACTGTTGCTGCGCATGACTTGGCGCGGGACACTACCGTGTCTCTTGATAAGCATTGACAAAAACTTACTGTAAAAAAATTAAATTTAAGTAAATTAAATATAGATATTTAAAAGAATGAATTAAGAAAGATATACAAAAGAGAGTTAATATACACGGTCCGTGAGCGATGTGTTGGGACTTATAAGTTCCCGCGGAAATCTTCGTGGTGTATAGTTTCCATAAACTTGGTGGCAACTTCGGTAGTTTGCCCGGATAAAAGCGACCCCATGCAGAGCTGCGACATCGGAGGGGAGGGGACGTATGCGCGTTAATCGGCCATAACCGCGCTTTACCCTGGAATTTGCAGCCACAATGACGCCGGATAATCTAACGCAGTTATTATCATATTAAACGGCGCGATCGATCAAGATTGAATGTCCTAAATTGGAACGAACCGCGCGGTTTGGAAGACGTCAGGGTAAATACATGCAGGCTTTACACGCAGACCGTGTCGTTCGGTGGCTATTACGCGGACAATGCTTGCCTTTATGCGGAAACTGTAGTGACGCAATATCACCTGTGATTGCTAATTAGACCCGCGAGTCCATAGAAGCACATTGCTTGCGGGTAAATGCAAACGGGAACCGTTCGAGAGAATTTGATTTAGCGTGCTTTGGCCTTAACATGTCATACAAATATAAATGAAACGAACGTAGGCCTCTATGTATAAAAGCCAATTTAACTGTGCAGCGAGAATGTATGCCAACACATTTTTTTTTTGTATTCTTCGAAAGTTATTTCGCCAAATATATGCAAACTTTCGTATACATAAAAATGTTTGAAAAATATCCATCTACCTCGTTCGCGTAACGTCTCTTATGGACATTTTTTCGTTAATTGTGACGAATATTATTTAGAAAATAATGATATCGTTTTCGAGATGCTGCAAAAAATAAGCGTATATTTTTCTCACGTATTAAGGCAATAACAATCTATTTAATTAAGTAACGCGTGTGTTCTATTATTCACGTGCGATTTTATACACATGTTGCACGTGTTGCACTGTACTCGGCCAACCGCGAATTCGCGATATCGAGTCGGTTAGCGGAATTTTAATTGCGTCAGTATATTCGAAACATTTTATTGTGCGTGTACATATGTACACACAGCGAAAATGAATCGTGAAAATTATAAACTCCACGTGTAACGGGGACAATATAAAAACAGCTATTTTCCCAAACATTTGTTTTGCGAGATTTTGCAGGACCGTTTTACACAAATGTCACGTATCGCAGTTACAGCGAAGACATTTGATATTAATAATCGATAAAAACAGGGCTTATCGAGAATATACGTATCGACGTATCGATACGTTGTTGCGGTTTGATCTAAGTGTATTCTCAGTAAGCGCGTGTGAGCGAGCGCGAGATGTACCAGCTTAATTTAATTGCTCATATGTACCACGAATCGATACGTTGATCAACCACGTGACCCATGCACATTTACCGCGCCTCTTGTAACCCAGGTTCTCCTTGATAAACAATAGACTTGTTATCGGCGTATCGGATTATAGGCGATCGTGATAGGATTATAACGCGGAGTAACCAATATTCGGATTCACCAGTAAATTCAGATTCGTTTTACCTATTTCGCGCACGTGGTCTCTATCTCGTTACGTTTCTCATCGCGTCGCTCCGTCAGTCCGTGAGCGTGGACTCTAATTTATGTACGAAACAGACAGACAAGAACCCTGCAACAAGGATAAATAATTCATTAAAACATTTATTCATTCAAACATTATCTCTGCACGTTTAATTCAAATCAAAATGTTAAACTTTCGGTAATTTTTCATACGAATGCATTTCGCGACGAAGGGAAATGGATTGCTTATTCGCGATGAATATTTATGTATACATATACATAGAGTCTAAACAATAAAAGATTAAATCTTGATCTCAATCTTAAAGTGGTTTTGTAAAACGGTGGATCTACAAAAAAAATCTTGGCGCGATGGGCCTCCCGATTTAATCAGCGAAATCTTGAAACCGAGCGATCAACTTTCGAAATTTTCTTTCCGAATCGCGAACAGACGCCTTCCTGGGTCCCGTGTGCGATTACGTGATCGCACCTGTGGCCAGGTACGCGGGTGTATGGGGTATACCCATGTTAACGGCGGGCGCGCAAGCGGAGGCGTTCCGTCACAAAGGCGAGCATTATCCGACGTTAACCAGGATGATGGGTTCTCATCGCTTGGTTGGCGAGGCGCTTAGACATATCCTACGGCGTTTCGGGTGGAAAATCGCCGGTCTACTCTTCCACAATCATGCTATGGCCAGCAGCAGAGGCAATTCCGAGTGTCATTTTACGCTGAGTGCCGTATA
>NW_021848510.1:940222-940619 GCF_003651465.1 Formica exsecta
ACGACGCTCAATCAAACGCCGGTGCACAGGAGTTTTAATCAAGAGACGACCACCGCCGAAGATTACAGGAACTTGCTCACCTTCGTCTCGAAATCCGCAAGAAGTAAGTCTGTTCGATTCCGTGCGATATCCATATTCACCCTCGTAATTTTTTTATTCTCTTTATAATGTAAGATACTTAAAAAAAAAAGGTATGTGTCAAATGTCAGGAGATATCGAGAGAGCTCCAAAATATTTATGACATATAAAGGGTCCAGAGGAAAAACATGTTAAACCCATTTTCTATCTTTTCAAAGTAACACTACGCTACTGTAGCTCTAAAGTAGTTTTAGATTATTCTATCCTAAAAGAGGGAAGAACCTGCTAACGTAGAAGGTAAAAGCGGCGGAATGTGTAT
>NW_021848510.1:940757-957229 GCF_003651465.1 Formica exsecta
AGGGAAAGAACATGTTTAATCACACCAATACAAGGGAACAATGTGTATTTCTAATAATCTAGAAAATACATTTAAAGAATTATCACATGTAATAAAAATTTTTTAAATCTCCTTTCGGAAAATTATTTTATATTTTATGGATGGAAATGTTTAAATTGTTTTTCTCTAATCTTATCGTCGTATCGTAAGAGAAATGCACACTTCCTTTATATGTTAATACCGGATTTTCTAATAGATACCCGATGAAGACACGCGGAATCGTGTAACGTGTTATTAAGCGTTACTCAAATAGTCTCGCATTGCACCTTCTGCTTTGCGCAAACTTTGCATAAATCAATCAGCCTTTACTATAGTCGACAAAGTGTGTAACGTATACCATTAAGGGACATCGTGTTGCGAAACTATACTTGATAATATGAAGGGTGAACTTCGACACTGGCATTTAATTGATACCATTTACGAAGTTTGCTCCTACAAATGCGCCCTTGCCTTTCATTCATTGATCGCGTTTAAGACTTTGAGCTCGTCAACCAAGTTTAAACGTGAATAACAAATAAATTTCCATTAACAGCTTTATTCTATCCTAAGTAATGCAACCATTGGCGAAAGATATTATGACAAACTTTTAAACCTTAATATTATATCTGAGTCGAGTAACGCTCATTAAGCGCACACGAATGTTGTAATTATCGCATAATTAATTATTTTACGTACTTTGCGAAAATTGAACATCGCAAACTGTATAATCAAGCGGAAACTTCTTTTCACGTGCAATTAATTAATTTAATGTACTTCGCAATTGATTGCGATACCCCATAATCATCGAGTTATGTTATAAATCGCATTAATTCAATCGTCATATGTTCCATTGCGAGCAATTTCCTCAAATATAGCGCAGATGATTTCCTGTATGAGCTGCATCTTGAAAATTTCTCCACGCTCGTTTTCCGTTTTCCATCGCTTTCAACGCTTCTGAATCGTATTACGTAAAGTTTACGGTAGACTTATCTTCAATAGAAATGAAACAAGCTGCAGAGCATGTCTCTTCGATTCGATTCTATCCGCCAAGTGTACTCGCACGGCACTTGCGATTTCCGAGATAATGTACAAATATTTTTCATCCTATTACCAAGCAACGTTTTGAATTTATCGATTGTGATAAATACGATTAAAGAGATTATTTTCTTTTATTTTTTTGTAATTAAAATTATTCTACAAAGAGCGTAAAAATATTCGCACATTGAAAAAAAATTGAATTACAAAATCAACGCCTCCCGAATTTTTCAAGAATTGAAAGATTCTTTGAAACGTGTTGTGTAAAGAATAATTTTTTGAAGATAAATATAATAGATGGAGAAAGTAAAAAGATACAATTGTATATTTAATATATTTTACTTTTTCTATACATTTTTGCTTCTTAAATGATTTCTGCCTCTTAAATGATCAGTACTAATAATTTATTATGGCTTATTATATATTATTATCATTATTATTAGATATCTAAAGTTATTAAATTATATTATTATTATCATACATGTTAATCACTTATCTGATTGCGAGATTCTTGGAGTAGAACCGCGAGGAATTCGCGGGCGAGATCGAGACGCCGACGCCAACCGATTTTCGAGAATTCGACATTAATTCGAGAACGTGACGCGTCGTCATCGATATATGCTAAATTATTGGTAAATGCCACAAATCGCCGATTGATTGGGATTCTCAAAGTTTCGCTGTTGCAAAATGGGCTTAAGTTCTTATCAAATTTTTGTTATTATTCATTTCGCGAAAAATGCGATGATTCAGATTCGTGCTGTCTCATCGAGTTCTCATTATTGTGCTAAAAATATTCGAGACAAGAAACTGGTCCGATAACAGACATATCTGCTTCATATTTAATGTCGCTTGGATATTAACCTCGATGTATTGCACAAAATGTCTAATCTTAATATATTATTGATCTGGATATATATTAATAGTATCCTGTTATCGATTTTATCAAACATTTTGCGGATGCAATCGTATACTCGTATGTATGCATTTGCGGTCTTTTTGCATACACGTTTATGTCGTTTCAAAATAATTTAAAAAAATTTTTTACACGAAACATTTAATATATATTAATTATGGCGAGCAATTATTTTATGAATATTAATAATACGAGTAATTATTTTATGAATATTAATAATACGGTTTTATGAAAATATCAAAGAATGTGGAAGTTATATATATATACGCTATCCCTTTCCAATATATTATACATTAATAAAAAATTCTTTTTTATCATTAAGTTATATTTTATAATATTATTTTACGGATAATGAATTTTTTATATTTATTTTATTAAGAGATTTTGCGCGAAATTTCTTTAATTTCCTCGAAACAGATGTTACTAGATAGACATTTACCGCGTTAGTATTATCACATTATCGTGCCGAGAAAGAAAATTACACGACGAATTTACGTTTAACTCCATTCGAACGCTGTCTTGGAAACTCATGTATCCCGAGTAGCGGGCGTGAAAGACGAGCTATAAAAGAGAAGTAGGAAGATAGTTCGATCTATGTGATAATGAGGCTATTCCCGATATACAGACGTGCCATGTAATATCGATCTGCCCATTTTACTCGCGTCGACGGCTGATATGAGCCCGGCTTGTCCTTTCGTTTTACGCCTCGACTGCTTTTTACTATCGTTCACATTCTCAGTCGATACAAGGTGTCACATTCGCGACACCTCGATCGTTTATCACGATATTCTCTGTGCACCGGCATGTAGAATCTTCAAGGTTTCGATTTTTATCACAATATACTAGCTCAGCGATTGTTTAATCAAAATTCCTCCCTTATGCTAAGCGATGTCCCTTACCTCTGTCTAGATCTACTTATCTAAAAGATTTAAAAAGAAGTGAAAATTCCTCACATTTTAGTTTTTTTATCGAGTAATCGTTTAAGAAACTTTTACGATTATTGTGATGAATTTCTATATATAAAAAAGGAAGAAAGGAAAATATATTTCGACTTACGAATCGTCTTGGGAAAAGTCTTCGTCTTCGAAATAGTATCAACAATGATAATCGATTCATGTTAAGCTTCTTAGAGCTAATGTACACTAAAGCCTCAGGTATGGGAAAATACGAGAGAATGCACGACGAGGTACCAGATTACGATCAATATTCGCGACGGAATTCTGCTGATAATAGACATTATCAAGAGGCATTGTGAAATACTCTATTGTCATCCGTCATACATCTTGTGTACGCCACTCCAGTCTCTGCATTCTCTCATAATTGTATTTCCAGCTAATAAATGTTTTAAACGGAGTAAGAACATATGACTGGAAGCGCTTAAGTCGATGTCTTCGTATTTTGTCGACGGGATGCGCTCACATAATGGAGTGAATTTTATCCCTTTGTATCATATAGCTCTTGTTAGTCGTTGTCGGTGGCGATGGCAAGGTTAACTACAAGTGAGGAGCATCTCTAATGAGACACCGAGTGGGATCGACCTGTAATAATGCAAGAACGACGTCGTTTCGCATCTTATTGTACGCACGACGTTACGATATAATGCATTTTGTTCGCCCGCTGTGTTCGCAAATAATGCAGTAATATGACAAAACGCGTCGTTCGTCGTTCCGCAAGAAGTTTATGTGCATAAAAGCGACGAACACGCGAGAGCAAATTTATATTTGACAATGCGAGATTAATGAAATGTTTCATCACGTATCGATAAACAGAGAGTGGACAACATATACTTTGATGGTGAAATTAAAATACAAACATATCATTTCGATTGTCATCAATAATCTTCTTTACATTTAATTTTACTACCTTTTTACACATTTTCTTTCTATCAGGCTTTAAAAATATTTTAAAACTCTTGATCATATAAAAAAAAAGATATATATATATATCTTTTTTTTTCTTTGAAATTACATCTATTAATTTATACTTATTATTTTGAAATATTGAGAAAAATGTGATATATAATTGCACATCCAGATTAAGTAAAATTAATTTCCGTGGCCTGACGCAGAGCGCTACTTTTTATTAAATTTTATGGAATTCCATAAATTATGTCAAGATGTTTATGTATCGCGTATTGTGTTCTGATAAATCTCAAGTTAGCGTGATGTGTGAGCATTGCACCGATTAATGGTGCGTATTTGGCTTGTCGTAAAAATTGGATTACGACTTTGTTAGAATAAACGTTTATATTTCGCTTGACGTGTTGCGGTACGATGATATCGGCTGCCGCGGATTGTTTTGCGATAGTGCATTTCGCATTTATATGTCCTGGAATTTATTTCCTCGCGTTTGTTTCATAAGATTTATTTATCAATATTCTGATACTCTCGCGACAATTTTACGAAATATAAATTTTATCAATTTTAGTAGTTTGCATAAGGTATGAGTGAATCAATTTCTAAAAGCGTCGCTTTTCCTCTTTAAAAAATTTAGACGGTCAATAAAACCGAGCATAAATTTGAGAGTAGATGTTATTTCGATTTCTGTGAAACGCGTAAAAATGTCGTCTGAAATGCGAAGTGAAAAAAAAATCATCTGAATTCCATTTGATTTATAATATGTCTCTGCGATTTCTATAACTTATTTAAGCGATACATTTTTCAATATTTCTTCTCGATAAAAAGGAGATTATTGACTCTAGAAATGAGGGACATTCGCGTAATCCTTCCAATTTATACTTCCAACGAACTTCGTATATTTTTAATACAAGTTTCTTTCGCGCGCAATATCTTCGTTTTATGAAATTCGGGCAGCTTTACGGGTTCATGGTTGATGTGGGAGAAGGAAATGAAATGTTCGAAGAACGTCGACTGTGTATAAAAGATTTTCTGGATTTACGCAGGATTTTATCGCACTCGCGATATAACACGGATATGCTAGAAGAACATTCATCTTCGTGTTACTTGCAAGGTTTGCAAAGTTGGAACTTGACAAGAAGATACATTTTGACGAAGCGGATAAAAATCTTCGCGCTCAACAACAATACTCTAACTTTGAAATATCGGCGTATGTACTTGATGTATCTCGCTTTAAAGCGAAATCGAAATTTCTTTATCTTTTTTCTTCCATTTGTATATATATATCTCTCTGGATACCGCGTTGAATCGGCTAGGCTTAAAACTATTGAGCCGGGATAAAAATGTCAAAGTAGGATATATAGCGACGATTATAGATCGCTAAAGTTGAGTTTGAAACATAATATACCATCTTTTTACTGTACGTAGACAGCGTGTTTTGTAATCTCTTGTAGTTTAAAAATAAATTTATCTATCTTTCCAATTTGAATAAATACATTTGAGTAAATAATTATCTATAAATTAATCATATAAATCAATTAGAGTGAGCGACCATTCAACGTATATTGATTTCTGATGAGTAAAGTTTACTTAGTAATATAATTAACTGAAGTGCTTCTTTCAAATTATGGATAGTTTTACATTTAAATAACAAATTTATTTAGCAAAGACGCTCAATTATACGATACTATTTTTTAATCGATCACTTATTGATACAGCTAAACTATTCGTCATTTATTTTTATAAAAAATACAGCAGGTTGTGGTTAGAGTGTATCAACATATGGGTTTGTGTATTTTCATACTTAAAAAAAATTATATGGATATATATTTGTACCACATTTTATGTAGCAAACTGCGGATGAAATTGAATCGATCACATATCGTGGCCTGATGGCAATAATATTTGTACAGATCTTGACATGTCTGTCTATATTTCTCTCTCTCTTTCTTTCTTCCCACAAGAAATCGTTTTTTTCTTTTTTATTTTAGTCGTGGTAATGTGCGCTAATTCAACAACCATCCGGGAGATATTGCTGGCTGCCGAAGAGCTCGGGATGGTGGACTCAGGAGAATATGTGTTCTTCTCCATAGAGCTTTCCTCCAGGTGAGTAGACTAAACTGTGTATAAAAGTATTACGTGTGTGTGCATATAAATATACAGAAATTAAATATATTGCATGTAAGATAATTATAAAACGTATTCATTAAAAACCGTAAAAAAACTCCCTTTTATTATAAAAGAGAGGAAATTAATCAAATCACACACATAGTGCATTACGAACATAATAAATATCTTTGTGTGTGTGTGTGTGTAATATATTTCTTCTTTTTTTAAATTCCTTTTTCAAATCTACACAAGATATTTCAAATAAAACATTTCGTGCGTGGTAATACTAAACTGAATTTTGCATCTTATTTAGTGATTTAACTGGCCGCGTATTATTTGGAAAACCTTGCGCTGTAAAACAACAAGGTAATGTATGCGTGAAATCTGCAGAAAAATGCGAGTCGCATGTCGAAAACTAGGACATAAGTAACGGGCTTGTACAATAGCATGCGGCTTGGACACTAAAGCCATTTTATAATTGAAACGAATGTGGAATCATCGTCGCTACACGACTCGACCTTATACAGAAGGCAGATTGGCGTGAAACACATCGCGTTTATTTCCAGTAATTCTGAAGGGATGAAAAGCAGATAAAAAAAAAAAGATTAATAAGAGATCTGACGACGCTAAATATGTTTTCGCGAATCGAAGAAATATTCATTCTATGCATAGAAAAAAAGGCTATTTTTTATTCTTCTACAAAAGCTACGAGTATAAAAAAAATATGTATAATTTCTCTATAAAAATAGATATCTTCTATTGTTAATTAGTCACAGATATCACGATGTATCTCCTCTCTGGTGAATTATTTCGACTAAATTCAGAACTAATGTCTACGGTTGCCTGGAATAATGTGTACTAATATTAGTTTAGCATAATTTAGTTATGATATTGGATAACTGTGTTTATTTTGTTTGTTCCGTGTTTATTTGAAGATATTCCATGTGTTACTGAGTCACGTTTGAAAGAACATTTATAGTCTAATTTAATCTAATTTATTGCTCGCCGTGTCGTCGACACAGTCGTTTCGCGTTAAATCGTGAAGCATTCCGCTCGCTTAGATAAACTGCGTTTACGCATCTACTGTGTGTACAAAGGGCGGGTATTGTGCAATCGCGCCGTTTAACGAGGCCTTGAAATGCGTCGTCCCGGGAAATTGCTAATTTCAAAACATCGTAGTACGTGTTTCCTCATGGTCGTAAGTTTCTTACGATCGCATTCTCGGACGCTGTCTTGTTTTCTTGTTTATCTTATCCGCGGTAGTAATGGGATCTTGTATATCTGCAACGAAAATCAAAGCGGGATCTTGAATTTTAACGATCCCGAAATGATACAGAGATTGTGCGTTTGGTCATAAAAAAATATCTGCGTCTCTGGGTAAAAACAACAAAATTGTTATCGCATTCGGTGCGATTTGCGTAACATTTTTGCTTCTCTCTCTGTTCTCTTTGTTTCGCTCCCCTTAATAAAGGATATCGCGTGATTTTGAATCGAGTGGAATTCACCGATTCATCGTATCTGAAACCGCAAACCGCGAACCTTTATTTAGATTATAGTCTATCCAGGATAGACAAACGCGTTGATCTATTATCATCTCTATAAAACTATTGCCATTACGATGGTAACCACGAATCGATGGTAAATCTGCTTTTGGAAGAGAAAAGCCAATAAATGAAAGTTTCCGTACGAATTTACCATAATCGCGGATCTCGTAAATTTTTTCGAAGTGAAACGATGAATTTTATTTTAACGAGACTTGCATGAGAACGCGATGCAGAGAATGAAAAGTAGTTCAACTATCTCGTAATTTAAGCAGTGATTAGCAGTGACTTTAACAGTAATTGGAATTTTTATTCAACAGTCTTCCAGTGAAATTAATCGGGCAGCTTTCCGATAATAGCTCGGAGAATGTCGCGAATGACAAATGCCGCGCACGATAAAAAGCATCTTTTAAAATTAAGTCCATTAAGTATATAAAGAACTTTCTCTCGATTCTCTCTTGAATAATCGAGAGACTACTCCTCGATACTCCTATCGCAGAATAGAAAGTTGAAGAATTTCTGGAATGGTGAGAAAGAGAGAATTTCCTTGTGCGAATTGTGAGATTGCTTTTGAGCTACACCGATTTATTCGCTCACTTTAAGCACAGCAGAAAGAGGGAGAGAGAGAAAGAGAGATGTGAGCAAGATGCTGGAACAATAAATATAAGCAGCGTCGTTGGTGCAGGCGCCCATGTTGCGGTATTCCGACGACATCACTTTATTTAATCACATATTTCGCCGAGACGTACTGCTCTCATCGTGTTTTCTACGCGAACTTTCGCCCCTTTTGTAATTCGAGAGTTACATTATATGTATATGTAGGATAGGTACTTGCGGCTTTTATACGTCCCAATTATAACATAACGATCGGTCATCATAAAATGAAAGTTATGATCTCTGGCACAGTATAAAGTCGAAAAGCTGTTCGGTCACGGCACATTCGAATAATTAATGTTTCGTCAGAACGAAAATTAATTGGGTCGTTTTACGATATGCCGTTTTAATATCAACAATTTCAGGTAATTGTCGGAAAAACGAACTATATACACAATGGACAAAATTTAAAAATACTTTTCGCACGTGTACGTTTCTCTGTATGAGAGAAGCTATTTTTGTAAACTCATTTCTTAAATGCAGAATAATTATTAAAATAAAAAGAATTTTCTATATTGATACAAATTATAATATGTTTCTCTTAATGTGAAATTTATATTATGGGCTGTATAACACAACCGATTTTAAATATACAAATTTTCTCTTTTTTTCTTCTATTTCTATAAATTTATTGCAATTTTAGAAAGTTTAAACATTCCATAAAAACCAAAGCATTTTATTTTGTAAAAATATTATCTGCTAAAAAATGTTTACTTTATAAGAATTGCATAAAATTGAATTTTCTGGAATCCTGGAACAATATGAATTTATTTTCTCATAATAACGCGCATTTTTATCGCAAAACAAGTAAACGGTAGCGAATGTGATTCCAGTGACAACGATTCCACAGAACCGTGGAGAATCGACGGCGACACCGACGAGCGTAATGAAAAAGCCCGTAAGGCTTATCAGGCCCTGCTGACAGTGACAGCGCGCACCCCGGACAACATGGAGTACCTAAATTTTTCGCGCGAGGTCAAAAGTTTGGCGCAAAGCAAATATAACTTTACTTTCGGAAATAGTTCGGTCTCCACGTTTGTGACAGCGTTTTACGACGCCGTGCTGCTTTACGCCCTCGCCCTTAAGGAGAGCTTGCCGGAGAAGCCGGGGGAGGTCAACTTGGACGGCGGTAATCTAACCCGAAGGATGTGGGGAAAAAGTTTCAAAGGTGAGCTTCAGTTATTTTTCTTTATTGTTGTTTATATTTATAGCGAGAGAATCGTCTGACAATGAGCGAAATTTTGATTTAGACCATTCCAACAGAAATGGAGAATCGATCAAATCGATTGTTGAAATTTTGTTACAAGAAATTTGTATTATATTGTTTAATTGCTGCGACATTAATTATGTATTACTAATTGAACATAGAAGTACAGAAGTTTTGGACACGATAATGATAGAATTTTTTTATTGTCTACTTTTGATGAGATTGCTCAATAAACATTAGCACCGTCAGTTTCCAGCGAAGCGTACGGTTTAGATTTTCAAAGAGTTTACGATAAAGGCATGTTTATCTGTGGAAAATCGCGTTATCGGCGGTTTTTATCGCGTCATCGCGCTGCATCAAGCAGTCGTTCGTAATTTACGTTCACAAAGTTAATCCTCGAACGAGGATTAGATGTCAGTATTGTTGGAAAAGCGATAACTGATGATTTCATCAGACGCCGTTTAATTAGATATGTTTTGAACAGAGTCAAATTAATTATCTCGATGAATTATCACATTGGAGATGTGTCACTGACACCACGATGGCTTTTCAACTTCTGTAACTAATGAGATCAATTTGTGTACTATCACCGCTTTTCTCTCTCCCTTCGTATCTCTTGCTCTCTCAAATTTTATCCAAGTGTTCATGATTTATATTTTCATTTTTGATATGCATATATTTTTAACTTTTACGGATTTTTCTGTTTTCGAATTTTTTGATTAATTCAAAAGCAATTTTTTTTTTTAGATATTTTAGTAAATAAATGTTTTTTGTACGGAAATAAATCTAGATTCTTCAAGTGTGTATACGAGATAATCTGAATATATCCTTCGTTTTTACTTCGCAATATGAAAATGCAAATAGTTGATCTCTGTGACTTTGGCTTTATATCTCATCTTTCAGACAATCTTTGAAGTATCGTGCACTTTGCACTGTTATATTATGCTTCTTTGTTTCAATCTTCGCAATTCTTGATTTTCCCACAGGAAAAACCTCACGGTCTCGATATAGCTGACGTGGAATGCGAGATTGTTAGTTTATTTTGTATTTTAATGCGTCCTGTATTCCTGTCCTCCTATGTGCGTAGAGTTGCATTTTTATTGGTTATTTCGAACCTCGGTTGCTCATCCATCGCGAGATTTTACCACTGCGCGAAATATAACTTTTTGAGAATTAACAATTCCATGACTGCCTGCCAGCTGTAATCTTCAACGCTGATTGGACTCCACCGAGTAAAAATGAAATATATAATGACATTTTGTACTTTTATATAATTATACACGTTTAATTCCAGGAATAACCGGCGACGTAAACATCGATGAGAACGGCGATAGAATTGCGGATTATTCTCTGCTGGATATGGATCCGGCAACATCTAGATTCGAAGTAAGATATCCTCGAGATCTCGTATTTTATGTCTAAGATGATATAACTTTATCCAACGTCTCGTTGTAGCAGCTCAAGCAATTTAATCCGCGACATTGTACGATGTTAACGCATTTAGCATGTCAAGCTAAGATTGAGCGTAAAATCTTACAGCGTTTATCTCTAAAGCGTGTTGTTTTGCTCCAATATGTTCACTTGCTTCTCGCACTCTTTTGCGCTTTTCATTTTACTTGCAAAATAATTTCTCACAGATCGTAGCAAATTATTACGGTGCAAACAAAACATTGGAGTATATTCCTGGGAAGAAAATTCACTGGGCCGGAGGACGTTTAGAGCCACCTCCAGATACGCCTACTTGCGGATTCGACGGATCGTTGTGTCCCGATAATTGTGAGTTTTAATAATACTTGTTCAATCTATTGTAAGAATATATAAGATTACATAAAAAATATATCTAATTTTTAATATACACTACACACATTATGAGTGCGATAAAAAAATTTGCGATCACATATATTCGAAAACGAGAAAGATATTTTATATAAATTCTCATTATATTGTAAAATTTATTATGTTAATGTAATTTAATAATTGATTAAATCAACTGAGATGTGTAATATACAAGTTTTATTTTCTTTTTATAATTATGTGGATATAATTCTATGTAAATTTTTTTACGCATGGAGTCGTCTGAGGTTGAGTCTTGGAAAGTATAATATTTTCTTTCATTAAAATTACTAATGTTTCGATAGCTCTTCCGGGCTACGCCATCCTCTCCATGGTATTGAGCTCCATTGTGGTCGTTCTCGTCGTTGGTTCAGTATTTATTTATCGGTAAGTGAGCTTGCTTTTTGAGTAGCAGGTAGCTTTATATATTTCTTTACACCAACGTGTTTTTATCGGTATTAATGGAGATGTAAACGCTATTGAGTGTACGAGTTGATGTTTGGATATCGAAAAACCAATTCAATATTCAAACCGGACAAATATAAATGTACTTTACAAAGAGAAAAAAAAAGATCCGTGGAATCGTGTATTGTACGTGTACTTTTTTAATAAAAACTGGTCAATAATAATTTTCACTTCAATTACCGCCGACTGCGCATCTCTCTCTCTCTTTCTCTCTCTCTCTCTCTCTATTTCTTCCGACTTTTAATTAGAGGAGATTAGCAAAATTATTTTCTAGTAAGAATTGTTTTTCATTGTTCGATGTAAAACTTCTCATTTCGCATATTTAATCCTACAATAATATTATTTTTGCATATTAATCCATCAAAATATTTTGAAGCAAGAATGAAGAAACTTTACAGATTAAATTAACGTTAAAAGTTAACGTTAAATTAATGCAAATAAATTTTAGAAATGAGCACATTTAGTACTCAAAAATATCGATCGACATTTATGCTGATTCATGCGAATTAATATGCGCATTAATTAACGTGGATTCACTGGATTAAAAATTTAAAGGGTTTTTTTGCGCGAGAAGATTATCACGATAACCTCCAAGTAGCATTCACTAAGTGCACATATACATATCAAGGACGAATAGCTGAAGCTTCTCAGCTTCCTCGAGTGCGCTACCTTTAATAGGGCAAGGAGAGGCTAAGGAAGGTAGAAACGAGTGGAGCGAGGTAACGAGGTAGACGCGAACGAGGCGAGATAATACTTATCTGTGGTAAAATTTTCAGCGTATACTGTGGGGTAATCAATTTATCTCGCCTGTCAATTCCGTTACGCGATTTCTCTAAGTGTTTTTGTCTATATGGTTTGTTGGCCACGAATTTCAAAACGCTTAAATGAAGTTGTTTCCTTCCATTTCGCAAGTGAATTTGGATTTACGACATGATCTTAAACATTTTATGAGTAGCGGTAATATTCTCGAATAATTGGTATAATTACAAATGATTTCATATATTTTGATCGGCAATCTTCTATGGATAATTATTACACTATCATTATTCGAGAGCTCTTCAGCGTTTTCGCGAGTTTATTGCGCATTTTGTCGCATTATAATTTGATTTTATACACGTCGTATCTTTCCTTAGGATCTTAATCAGAGATACGATAGCGCAGTTGCACGGTTTTACAACTTTCTTTAAGATGCATTAAAATTTATCTGTTTAATGGAATGAACTACTTTCGGACAATAGCATATCGAATTCTCCGATGTTTTTGAAAACTTTTATCCAGCTTCTTTCAACGGAAATATCTCATTTTTTAAATCTAATCGTAAGGCAAATGAAATTATTTGCGTTTTCTATTGAGGTCAATTCAATTTATGCGACATTAATAGAGCGCTGTAGAAACTCCGCGAGATAAATTAATTTTGTAATCTGCGGTACGCGCACGATCGAGATATATTTTTGGTATGATTCCGATGTTCGGAAATACGGGCAAAGTGCGGAAAGTGATTCAACTACATTATGCAGCTTGAATTTCATCTTCCGCTTTACAGAACATGCATTTTTGACGAGCAATTACATGAGTGTTTCGCAATTCGCTTTGAACGGCTCTCTGTGGTGCTCAAACTATGTGTAATTGTTGTAAAGGAAATTATACAAGACAGAGATAAAATTATTGCATACAGAGAGAGAGAGAGAGAGAGACAGAGAAGGAGAGAGAAAAGGAGAAAGAGACATATTCTACTTTTCTGAAAGTCAAATATCGCATCTTCAGGGTTACATACTTGTGGAAAACGTAAATGAAATTATCTCGTGTAAATTTATTATCTCGGTAATCTAAATTCTTGTCGAAACCATACGTCACGATCAATTCCGAACGACGATTGCGTTTTCGTTCGCAGTTCGCTCCGCGAATATAATGTGCGCGTATGATATACCCTCTTTGGTATAACTTCTGTTAAATATATCAAACTCATTTAGTTCAAGAAATTCCGTACACATGGGAAGCCTTTATATGCGGAATAATATCCCGCATGGGGGACTGATAGGCATGCGGTTATGAGATACGCCGGCACGTAATTACCTCTTGAGTTGTTCGACGCACGTATAGACCAGCATACTGGGATTGCGAACTTTGCCTATACAACTTTGCGCATTCGTAGATATAGGACGTACAGGTTTAACGAACTGATTAATTGCATCTTCGCAAAATATTACCTTGCGATACGAGAATTGCCGTTGATAAAAGAATATCGTTAATCAACGAGAAAAGCGCGCGCGAAAATATCCTTTGTCACTGAAGAAAGAACGATGTCTGGAATTAATTCGCGACACATATGCGTGATAAGCGCGCGTGTTTATCACGCACGCTGCAGCGAAGTATCGCGTTATTAAATTTTTTTAATAAGCTTCCGCGCTGTAGCACCCTCTCCTTTGTCGATGATAATGCTGTCGTTTGTTTTGCAGACGCTTCAAACTGGAAGCGGAAATTGCCTCCATGACGTGGAAGGTGCATTGGGATGACGTAATCGTAATACCGAACGCAAAGACAAGGGGTTCTATGTACTCTTTGATTGCGAATAAGTTTCGCGGCAGCCAACTGGTAAATATGAGAGGAGGGGATTGAAATTCCCGCGTGAAATCGTTGCGCAAGGTCCTTAATATTGTTTTGTTCGCGAAAACGATAATTCGATTGTCCGACATTTCAAAAAGAGTGATTCGAACAAAGCTTGAGCAAATATTCGCGCTACGCGATAAGCTACAGTGGATAAGGTAAACAACAGCGACGACGATCAAATTTTTATTCCAAACATTCATTCCAATAGCGTTACGTTTATTTCGACGATTTCGTTCTCGACGTGCTCATATCTTAAGTAGGAAGTTGGAAAAGAGAAAAGAGGACAATGGTGAAAAATATCATTTCGCGAGTGTAGTGCTCTTTTACCTACTTCCGGAGCGTCCGTCGTTCTTTACTATAGCGGAGTAGTAAAGAAGATTCTTTATTCCATTGTGTGTACGTTATCCCGCGTTTCTTATCGTTTCTTTATAATATGCAAAAGTAAAAGAAAAAGAATATTCTATAATTGAATTTAATTTCGAAATTCTTATTTTTTTTATGATAAAAAATAAATTGCAAAAAGAATGAGAATACGATTTAATTTTGACTTTAAATTTATTCGCCTGTTTATGCAAGATATTTCGGAATATTCTATCTTAAATTTAACAAAATTTAACGATATAGTCCTTGATCAGCTTGCAGCCAAACTTTGTTTAATGAGTTGGCACATTAACAATTTTTAATTTTAAACGATCGTGAGTGAAGATCTTTTGGCAAACATAGTTTCAGTAATATATTGAGTAACGAGAGTTTACTCTAGTTGAACTCGCGTTTACTTTTAGTTAAAAGTTTGATTAATTAGGGCACATTTAATCTTTATGGTTTAAAAAAAAGAAAGATCTATCTTTGTACAATATTTTTTTGCAAGTTAAGATAATTTGCTTGCTGTAGTTTATCTTGCATAATACGAAAAATTATTCAAGAAATAATTTCTGTTCCAGACGATATATACCGAGGACAATGCAAGTATGCCGGATGATGTTGATAAAAATGTGTACGTTCCAACGGGATTTTATAAGGTTAGACTACATTTTATTTTTATTCGAACGTGTATAGTATTTAATTCGGCGCATACACGCGACATATCATCAATCATGCTGGATATAATTTGAAAGACTTAGAGAAAATAAACCACAATATGTGCGTACTACACTTATATATGCATGCAAAATACAACGTATTTTTCGAGTCGTCATCGTATTTTTCAGTACTAATAGAATTAAATGTCGGTGTATTATTCACAATTGTATTATATGGTATAAGCGTCATATATGGAAGGAATTTATTTTCTTTGCACCTGCCAATCAATATTCATTTTGGTTTCTTTTAGGACGGGGATATTGCTTTAATAGAACGATATAAAATTGCATGACAAATGCACATGAATAAAAAAATAGCAAGATCTTTAATTTATTAAATGATTTCATCTCGTAAAGCGAGCGCGGCTGCAACTTTAGAGAAGTTTTCTCATAAAATTTTCTATCGCGTCGTCACAATTGTCTTTTACTATTCAATAACTCGAACTGTCTCCCTTAAGGCTTTTGTATACTGTCGAGTAACAAAAAAATCATCGGATTTTATCAATATTCAACGTTGATTCAATTTGTATCTCTAGGCATCGCTTTTTGTGGAGAACGATATTTTTTTTTTATGGACAGTTTTCGAGGCAATCGCGAAGGATTGTCAATAATTCCGTTGACCATGAAATCGCAATTTGTTTCAGAACTCAAAAATCGCTATAAAACATATACCGAGAAACAAAGTTGAGATCTCCAGGCCTTTATTGCTCGAATTAAAGCGGGTAAGTAAACTGACTTTGCAAACATATCTTTATGTGAGTTATATCGCGTGTCAATTTTAATATATATGTTAAACGCAATCTTTTGATAAAACTCCGGGATATACTTTTCTTTTAATAACAATCTTTGATAAATAATTTTTCGTGTGTAATTTCTTATCCAGAATACGGTATTGCATGTAATAGACTATAATTCATATGAGTGGTGATTTTGGTGACTTTCGCAGATGAAGGATCTTCAGCATGATCATCTTGTACGATTTTACGGTGCCTGTCTCGAGCCACCCCATTGTTGCCTCTTAACCGAATACTGCCCTAAGGGATCTCTTCAGGTGAGAAATGCATTCCGTATCTTGAATTAAAATTTTGATAAGCAACTGAGATAATAATATTCTGTATGTCATAGAATTAAAACGATATGGATAAATGTGTATTC
>NW_021848510.1:957342-983122 GCF_003651465.1 Formica exsecta
TTTGCAATTCGAATTTAATCTTAATTACAATCTGCGAATTTGGAGAATTTTCAATAATATCGAATAATATCGATATAAAATATCAAAGCACCGGGGTTTATAATTGATTGAATTAATTAATTTTAAATGAAACTTGATAACAGAATATTAATTAGAAGCTTATTAAATAGATATATTATAATATTGAAAATTATAATATTGAAAATGGAAAAAAATGAAATGATTTTTCTTTTAACTCTTAATATTAGTTAGAATATTTGTTATTAATTTGTCACATGAATCATATTGTAACCTATATTGTCGAGTCTATAATATTATATATTATCTATATAATATTGAAACGGTGTGCAACATACAAGCACACATATGTACACGTGCTTTGATCTGGAGAAGGAATTTGCACTAACAAGCTAGTGCTCACATACCGTTAATGCGTTCGTCTGTGCATCGCAAGCATTCTATGTACGAAACAAAAGGGCTCCACTTTATACTTGTCTTATCTTATGCTGGAACTTTAAGTATTCGATTGAATCATCATCACTTTGCTCGAGTTGCAGTTTCTACTAACAAGAATAAAAGTAGATTTGTATATAATTGGTCGGAGAAACCGTACATATATATATATGTGTGTATATATATGTATAAATATTTTTATTAAAACCAAACGTATATTTATATAACTATAACAATATTTATGTATCTATAACAATATTATTGAAGCCTGCGATATATTGGAGCAATTGATTGAGATATAAAGTTATATAGGAATCGATCTTGTGGATTTAAACGCGCCTTATTATATTTATCTTTTGCTGTTGGGCAGGATATACTGGAGAACGAGCAGATAAAGCTCGATCGCGTGTTCAGGGGATCCCTGATACACGATATCGTCCGCGGCATGGCGTATCTCCACGCATCGGAGGTCAAAAGTCACGGTAATCTCAAGTCCTCAAACTGCGTGGTCGATTCGCGATTCGTCCTGAAAATCGCCGACTTTGGCTTGCACGAGCTCAGAAGAACGAACGCGGAGGAGGACGTCGACAGAAACAGCTACGCTTATTGGAGAAGTATGTGTTTATGGATTAAACTATACATTCAAGCGCGCGTGCGATGGTATTTTTTCGTGAGAAACGTAGTTGTAACGTTAAATATTTTTCAAGCGCGTGCGGATAACGCGAGCAAAAATAAGAATGTATGAGGGAACGCGAGCGAGAAACGAGATAATATTTGGAGTAAACGTACAAAACTCCTGATTGCGCGATTGAACAGTATTTGAAGATGGTTATTTCATTGCGCACACATTCATATATGCACATATATTTATGATAAAGTATACGTACTGCAGAAAGATATTTGTTTAGTTAATGGTTTATTACGTATATCGGGAGTTTTGAACAATGAATATTTTTTATCTTGACGTTACTTTTGTATTTTTGTCTACATATTTGTGATGTATAATATTCGTGTTTTTGCAGTAACGGTCAAAACATGTAAAAAAAAATCAAAAAAACAAAAACGAAAAAAATAGAAAAAAGGATTGAATCGTTCGGGCACTTCGATTTTTCTTTTTTTTTTAGAGCAGGAAATTTGGTATTTGCAGAACAGCTTTGGACAGCACCAGAGTTGCTGAGAATGGAAAGACGGCCGCCCGAGGGCACTCAGAAAGGCGATGTATATAGCTTCGCTATAATCGTTCACGAGATCGTGATGCGCCAAGGGCCATTCTACCTGGGAGACAATAACAACCTTTCTCCGAAGGGTGAGTCTTTAACGTCATTCGGGATAATCGCGAGGTACATGCAATTGCCTCTTGTCGTGTTTTCTTTAACGCGACGGCGTTGTAACAAAGACGGCCTACTTTAATATCGTATCTTAGATATGTACAATTTGCATCACAGTTACTAGAATAAACAACAGAAAGATAAACTTGATTGTGCAATATATTATGTTTTTATTATCTAGAAAAGATGATGCAGCGGTAGAGATCGAAATTTGTATAAATTTACAAGTAAATTGTTTTTGTTTTGTTATATTAATATAAGAAAATATATATTACGTTAATTAAAGAATATACGGAGCTTATTGTCATGTGTTTATAATATTAGAAATTGAGCTTGCCTAAATTATTATAATTTCAATATTATCGCAAGAATGATAAAAACCAGAAGGGTAAGATGTTATGTTTCTTGTGAACACAATAATGCGTTGTTTTGCTTCATAACAACGGTCTAGAGAAAGCCTCGATAAACAATGCTTAATGCATTTTACTATTTATGGTGGAAATGAATTAAATGACGGACAAAATGGATTAAAATTGAGGTGATTATTTATCCGAAGTACCGGCAGTCATTTTTGCAAACGCTCTCGCTTCTCTTTTACCTTTAGGGTTTTTTAAACCCTGTGTGATTAACGGAAAAATTTTAATCTCGTGCACGATATGGAACTACTTATACTCTACCACACACACAATATCGACTTTTTGTGCCCTTGTTTCTAGAGTCAGATGTATGTATGTTTTAAAGATTAATCATGAATACGTTACCGTCGCGTGACGCGATTCGTAATAGCTCGCATGTTAGGATTTGGCTTACGATAATCTATAGATTCTAATAAATGACGACATAATTCTCAGTTTTTCACGTTACGCGAGCTGCAAAACATATAGCAGAAATTATAGTACTTTCCCCGATACGAGATTGCAAACGTATCGCGTGTTGCGACTTTAGTTATTCAGCATTTTTTCGATTTATCAAAGAGATTTTGATGATAAATACTTTTCTTTTGAAAGCTTTAAATTATGCGAGAAAAACTAGATTGTATTTTCATGAAATCTTTTTATATAATATAATTTATAGTGACGATTTTTTTTTACATAATCTCTCCAATATAATTTGAATTAATAATGATAGCATAAATATTATAAAAGATCTATACTTAATATTTTTTTTACTTTTATAATCAATTTTTTAAAAGAGCTCTTTGCCTGCTGGTAAACAGAGTTTTTTGCTCACCATTTTATCGGCCGCCAAGCGAGTATCAGGGCTTACTAAAGTTTCCCAAAGAATGTTATTGATTGGTACGGCGAGCTTGCAAGCTCCCGTTGGAATCTATACAGTCTGTTATCGACAGTCGAGCACGTGATAAACAGATAGCAAGTGATATGTGCTGTTTAAATCGTGTAAGGTAAATATATCCATCGTCGCACAGATTGCACTACGTATTGTCAAAATTCAAGAATATGAAATTGGGGAGATTATTGTCCAATGATCTGTCAAAGTTTTATTTCTTATTTGGATTTGACTGCATAAAAATAGAGAACATTTAATTTTGCTTCTGCCTTCAAATTTCTGTTGACAAAATATAAAATAGAAATATTAATTAAATAAGTCATAAATATATATATGCGATCCAAAAAATCCTTATTGACGCAGATATCTTATCGGGTAATATGATAAGAGATGAAAACAGGGCTTGGTAACGCAGTTTGCAAGCACGTCTTGGTCCGATCGATGACCTTTTTCTCCGGAGGGTAGCGAGACGCGTTGATAATCCGATATCGCATCCGTGATATTGAGATCAAATTCATCAAAGCTCTCAGTGGATATCGATACTCTATGGTCAGACGGGAGAACCACCGAGTTTTACCGTCGAAGCTCGCCGCGTTTCGAGTTTCTTCAGGCAGAATCGACGGGCGAACAATCGGTAACGATGTTCTCGCAAGCTCGCAAGCTGTCGGTTTGTCCACGAGGATCGATCGCAGGATGGAATGTGTCGCGAGTTCCATAGGAGCATGCCGAAAGCTCAGTCGAGGCTCTTACGCGTCCTAGAACGCACGCGGCTGTCGCGCGCGCTCCGCCGAGATTCATCTCGATATCGCTTTCTCTCTCTTTTTTTTCCTCTTTCTCTTACCCTTTCTCTTCGTTCCAATATATAAACACATTCTTGGCGAGTGAAACCAGCGGGCACCACTTATGCCCGAATTTACGGCCTAATAACGGAGTCGTACGTGTTGTTTTAAATGAAGAGAGATTCCTTGCCGAGCGGCATATCCGACAACAATGTGCGTGCATACCGTGCGTTGTGTTTTTTCCTTCTTTCTTTCTTTCCCTTTTTTTAATTATTTGTGATCACGCGAACGTGACGTTGCGTGAACCTTTGCAGATCATTCGCATGTTTTATCATCGTTTAATCGTCATCGGCATAATATCGATTTTGAAATACAAAAACAGAGTCTGCAGAGGTCGACGTACCTTCGTTTAATATCCGCGTTACAGCCACGCGAAAGCAATTATCGTTTCATCGCAGCGGAACGTGAGGAAAATGCGCACGGAATAAATCCCGATGACCGTATTAGAGAAAAGAGGCCACTGACCGTGTTAGAGGGTCCCCGCTAGAGGAAATAGAGCTCCGACTGTGTTAAAGTTTTACCATTGAAGGGAATAAATTTCTGAAAGGTTAGAGAAGAAACTATATTAAAGAGAAAAAATATATCTTTAATTGTGTTGGAGATACTCTATTCGAAAAAAAGAAAGAGAGAGAGAGAAATAGAAAAAAAAAGGTCTGCGATTGTGTGTAAAAGTGAACTCTCACTGACGAAGTTAAAAGTAAATCTTTGATGATGTTAAAGAAAATAACTCGGTCTCTCTCGTTCTGTTAAATAAAATAAACCGTTAAATGTGTTAACTCGCCGCGGGACTAAAAGTTTACTTCCAATTTATGGAGTTTCTGATATCAACTTACGACTCGGATTAGCGGGAGTCGGATCATCCGTTTACCTGAATCACTGATCACAGATTTAACTTTACGTTCGACCGTCGTGTCACACGCTATGCGGTTTCATCGGTTACGCGAATACGATCTGCCGATAGACTTAGGGGAGACTCGACCGAGATCTCCAGGAGATAGTGCTCGTAGTGATCCGGCAAGTGATGCATCGTACAACGGATCAGACGGGTCGTAACGGAGTCGCGCGTTCCATCACATTCGAGTTCACCGGCCGCAAGCACACACACTTTCCGCTTCTGTTTTCTGCCATTTTGCGCATACACGCGCAAACGAAACTTTTATTCTTTTGCCGTGTATATCGCTCTAGATATACATATGTATCTGTTTTTATCACGATAGAGAGATTCTCCGTTTATTCTGCTGTTGCTATGCGCATTATATGCTTACGATAGTGTGAAATTACAATGCATTTAAATGTCTATTTCTTATCTTCCTCTCTTATGTTCTTCTACCTTTCGTTATGTCCGAAGTTTCTCATCTTTATTTATGCAACCGCGATGAAAAAAAGTACTTCCGAGGATTTCCTTGGGGAGAATATAACTTCTCTTTAAATGAGAGTATTATATGCATTTATATATAAAGTCGGGGGGGGGGGAAGTAAATTTTTTATTTAGACAACGATTTTTGTGAAGAATTTTTTAATAAAGAATATTTGTAATTTTTTATCGCTTACAATGAAGAATCGCTTCAAATTTTTATATCTAGAATTTTAATGTAAATATCCACGATTTTTCGTAAAAGTAAAAATAAAAATGCTTAAAAGTGTAAAAACGATCGAAAAATGTGTATTAAGAAGTAAAAATGGACATTATATACATTTTATATTATATAATAATTATAATTATGTCCCCGTGTTAACGAGATGTCGAACACATCTTTCTCGTACCTCTCTCGTGAATACTTCACTCACATCCCGGCTTTATTTCCTGCGAAATAACTAGGTGAAGAGCGTTCGCGCTAATTCGCTCGACGGTGGAATCGAGGTTACGAGCTCGTAGCTCGCGGTCATTAATTCGGCAAGACGTGTTCGGCTAAAACCGACAAGAGGAAGCAATACGAGGGAAACAATTTTCTTCCCCCCTCATTCTTAAACGATTTGTTATTCAGCAGACGCGCGTGTATTTTCCTGTGGAAAATACGGCGTGTCTCCTGTAACCGATGGTGCGGTCGAAGTTAAAACCCGGTGTACGTAATACAAGAGCAAAATTCGATGGGGTCGATTGTGCCATAAAGGCAAAGACCCGGAGTGGACCCGGCCGGGATGGAGCGAGAGAAACGCGCGTGTGCTTGAATGCGTCGAAAACCCGTGTTAAGGAAAGAGAGGGGGAGAGAGAGAGAGAGAGACAGCGAAGGTAGCACTTAGACTTCGGAAGCAACGATCGAATGACCTGCCCGCGTGACTTCCGGAAAGTTTTTCACTGTTAATTGCGACAAAGAGAATTATTTGCTCGTTAAGTGTTACAATCAAACGGTTTGTTACTCTCTCCTCAAGTTTGTTCGCTTTCGAAAATGTGCTCTCTCTCTTGCTGAGTTTTAGTTATCTCTTACTTTCAGTCTCTTATTTATCCATTTAAAGTTAGAAGTGGCCGTGTGAGAAAATCTATCCTCTTTCAAGTTTTCAAAGATGATAAATTAAACAGCGATTATATAATCTGTTTCTAACAACCGCGTTTATACTCACGGAAATTGGTGCGTCTCTTTCAGCAAAATATCGAAAGCAATGACCTCGTGAAACGAAAAGAGGGTCGTTGGTCGTAAAATGATCGGATAGAGATGTGGGAAGAAGTTGGGCGGGGAAAAAATCAAAGTCGAGAGCGACGATCCAAGGCCATCGAGACATAACTTTCCGGCAAAGTTCTATCAAATAAATCACTCTTATAATATCATTATATGCGAATTAAACTTTGAGATAATCATCGCGCTGTCATTTCATGCACGAGCGCTTCGAAAATGCCTTTCGGGTAACAACTTCATTAATTAGAAAATTGTATGTAACATAACTTTTATAAATGAAATTAGTATGTCGCGTGGGATAGATTTTGTTAAATGTTAAATATTACCCATATTTTTAGTCTAACAAAACAATCGCTTTTCGTGGAAATGTCAGTTAATTTTAATGAATTTCCATTTGCTAATTACTCATTTATTTTAATCGTTATCACGACTGTCATTTGTGAAGTGTTTGATCGTCATGGAAATAATAATGAGCAATTGTAAGCAATTATTAATAATATTAATCAAAATTAGAGAGATTAAAGAAAATTAGATAATTTGATTTTTAAAAGAATGAGAAGCTGCAAAATGCACAGGATACCTTATAAATATTATCTTAACTTGTCGCAAAGTAATGTGAGCTTTTAATCGACATAAAGTAAATATATACTATACATGCATTCTGGAAAGAGAATAGTGTGGTAAACGTTTTAATAGTCTGTGCGGATACGCAAGACGTTGAATACTCTCCATTTTCTTTTGCATATTTTAAACGGTAAAGAAAATTAATTCCGCACACAAATATGCTTGTAGCCCTGATACGAAGATAAACAAATAAAATATGCCATTATGCCCGTTTATAGATATATAGGTATATATATATATTTGAATATAATTGCATTTCTCTCTCTCCAAAAAGTGTGTGATATAAATTTACCTATTGATATTTTAATGATTTAAATTTTTGTTAAATTTTATATATATTGTAAAAAAGATAAATACACGTGTAGGAAAAATGAAAATACGCGGTAGATATTACTTGTACAATACAATCCGCAAAATTATTGTGTAACAGCATGACATATAACATTCACGCGAAGATATACAACCTGTATCTGCCCACATCCTCTATATTTGCTCTTGGTGACATGGTCCAAAGAGCATAAATGCCCTTCTTTTCTCCTATCTATATTTATATTCTCCTCTTTCAACTCGCGTCACAACGATCGGAAATCATTTTTTAACCAATTCCGTTCATCAAAAAGCGATACGATACATTCACGAATTAACTCTCTACACATGATTTATTATATTAACGTGTTCAACCTTACATTTTCGCGATTGCGCGGACGACTATCTCGAATTCCGAAAATGTATTCGCGCGAGTCACAAGTTCTTTCTATCTATTCTATGAAATTCCATCGTATTGTCGGATATGCCGATTCGACGAATGTATAATAAGTTCTTTCTATCTATTCTATGATTTTCTATTCTATGAAATTCCATCGTATTGTCGGATATGCCGATTCGACGAATGTATAATACGGTTTTTGCCTCGTGCATGCACGCGTGCACGCGCACGTGGCAAAATCGCAAGGTTAATGGAAGAAAAAGGAGACAAGAGAGAAAGCGAGATTGGAAAGAGAAATCGCGACGATAAATTTTCAAGGGCTGTCCGGCGAGACAGTTTGGTTCTCCCTTGATCGACGACCAAAGGACAAAGGCGGAATGGCGGAGAGGAGTAACACTTCGAGTACGAGTAGTCTGTCTTTGCCGCCGATGCCGGGGACGAGTCCCGACGGCGGGGCCAGTCCCAGGAGGGCCGTCAGTCCCCTGCTCGAGGTCCGCAGGCCTCACTGCACCCTCAACTGCGAGTCTTGCAGCATATACCTCGAGGACATCTACAGGCACAGTACGTGTCCTTTTTGCGCGACGGCGACGCGGATTTAGTTTCCCGTCGCGCCGCGATCGAATTCGATACCCAATCAATTACATCTTGAGCGTACTTACGCGGGCGCCACCCACTCGAGGACGAATCCGTCGGAATATAACGTCCGATATTGACCTCGGACAAAATTAGACAGTTTTGCAATGCTTTCACAGCGTGAGTTCCGTCATGAGAGATATTTCGAGTGGAATGTACATATATTATAAATTATACCGATTGTACATTGTCAAAGAAATTTCGCAAAATATGCAATGATGAATAATGATTGTAATTATAATTGCATGGAAATGATTGACAGTTTTGCAATGAATTCCGAATTTCAATGAACTTTTGCTTTTAATGAACGTCGGCGTGTTTTACATATTAAAATTTGTTAGTATCTTTGGAGATATGTTATAAATTTTTTTATAATTAAGGAAAATCAATTTGAGATAAATATTTGAGATGCATATTTGTATTTTTTATATGTTTTTACTGTGGATATAATTATTGGTTTCTTAACACAATTATTTTTTACGTTGTCTTTTTAATTTTCTTCATTTGGTCTTTTTTTGACGGAAATGTGATATCATTGATTTCGCAGATGGAAATTTATGGAGCGTAACGTGTGACGATAGATGATATGCGAGAGTCCAACTAGAACGTATTTGGAGATTCTGTGTGTGGAGTAGTGCTTATAAATATTTCCTTTCTCTATATATAGATTATCGAATCTCATCCTAGGCAAAATTCGAAATGTTGCAGAATTCGTGTAATTTCAATGTTTCGTATTATTTATACATTTGTTATGTCCAACAATAAATTTGACAAAAAAGAACCATTAATTTTGTTTTACATAAAAATGTATATCATTATATATAAAGAGGAACTAAGACTAAAGAGATATTACTTAATAAGCAAAAAAAATGTACTGTTATAATCATTTTTTTTTTAATCGTGATAATTAGCTTGCATTGATGTATACATAATATGCCAATTAAATAATTAGATTAATTTTATTTTTAATAAAAAAGAACTACGATGTAATTTACAAGGAAAATCTAGTTATGTATGTTTTTATATATAAGTTAGATATAAATCCCGTTATTACCGAGACAATATCACAACCGTACTTCCTTTTGTCTATCGATTTATCTCGATTCTATTTCTTTTTGTGTGCTAGTGTGACACTTGAAAACCATTTACCTAATTCCACGATTCTGTGAAATGGATGTTACGTCGATAATTTTGACAGGAGCGTAAATATCGTGGATACGTTATTATAAGTTGATCGCTATCACGTTCCGGTAAAATTCCTAGTTGTCATAAAATCAATGTACGTGACTGGAAATATAAATTGTTTTATTGGATTATACACGTGAACTCACACATCCGCGGAATGCTGTTATATTTATTAATTTGATTTAATCGGTGATTTTATCTCAAATTCCGCTCATTAATTTTATTCTCATGCGTGTAATCGCGCACTGTACCGTAGTATAACTTTTGTGAAAATAAATTTATATATATATCGCAAAGTAATAATAAATTTTGCCTTAAGCAAATAAAAGAGCATCTAAAATTCAGAATCAATCCAAGTTACGGAATCAATATCTTCTTTTCTCTTCGATGGAAAAATTATTTTCGCGATAAAAGAAAGAGTATTACAGTTTCATGATTTATCGAAATGTCTATAGATGTATAAACGTACCTCATTGAAAAATTTATGCGGATCGGATACAATACGCTGTTGATATATGAACGACATTGTATTCGAAAAGATCAAATGGTGAATCGTGAAGCTTTTGTAAGCGGCTACTTTTCAAAACGATATATGCAGATAGTAGTGAAGCTCGTTCGAAGGCGGACGAAGGAGAAAGTTGCTCGCGCTAGGCGGACCGTCCGACGTAATGTAAAGCTATTTCACTGATTCGAGGATAAAGTAGGTTCGCACCATTGCGTGCGGAGTTGCTTCAACTTTGAGTAATTACAACTTTGCGGAATATTTTATGGCATTTCATTAATTGTCTTTTAACACGTTACCACGCTGTTCGTAGCGGGGGCGCGCCGTAATCGATATCCTTACGCTCGACGAGCGGATTATCCTCTGCGCTCTTTACGGAGAGATATTTTCTTTCTACATTACTTTGTGAATTTTGATACCACACGACACACACTTCCTCTTTGTTACAGAAATAATAGAAGGCGTTAGAAGAGGTGGCGGTTCACCTTTAAGACCTGTAATTGACGACGCTGCCGTCGAAGAAGAGGTAAATATCAAGCATTTTACATAGCAAGCATTTTAAATACGCTTGCATACATATATTTGTGTTTATATTTCGATATATATATATAATATTTATACGAGATTTATTTGCATATAATAATTAAATTAGCATTAGCAATTATCGCTTTATTATTGTAAATAGAGAGACATCGTAAATAATTTTTGTTATTTGCGAATTAGCTATTTTTTTCCCTTAAAATGGTTTTTTACGCAAAAGCATAAATTTTCAAAATTAAGAAAGTATAAATTTTGATTTTACAGGTAGCTACACTAATGAGACGATGTTGGGCGCAAGATTCCGCCGACCGACCGGATTTTCCTGCGCTGAAGCAGACCATTCGTAAAATTAATAAGTGAGTAATCTTTTCGCTTGAATTACGTCGTTTGCCTTATTAATTTCTGTGATTTAGTGGACAGCAGTTTTTAATCATGCTTAAGTCAACACTGACATTCGAAATGTCACGTAATTCGGCGAGCAACTGAAAGCAGGACCTCGAGCGAATTTTAATGATCCACTCTCTTTCTCTCTCTCTTTCTCTTATTAAGCTAAAAGCTTGCGTATCCAAGCGCGATAAAAAAAAACGCGTATATCGCTTTTTAGAACACCGATAAACTTCGAGTCCGGCGTAACGATAACGCGAGTGCCATAAAACTCGAACTGTAACGCGTTCGAACTATCAAGAGAATGCATTAACTGCATCATCGAGGTCCGTCTAACGCTATTTCCGTTTTGTCGCTTTTACCGTGACTGCCGATTACATTTACGCGGGATGTCAACGTATATCGGAAATATCGATAAGCGTGACGGTTTTCTTCGATATCGCGGTGTCAGCAGAGATGACGATTGTATACTGAATATTGTATGTATGTACATGTATGCTCGGATATTAACGTAGCCGAATAATAGTCGTGTCTTTGCTACGATTCAGGATGATTCACGGATATGATTTAGGTCGAACGAATTGCCAGATGGCTAATTGTGTGCGATCTATGGCACAGTGATATCGTACAGCCTCGTCGTTCGTATTCAACTCGGCAAATTGTAAAGATTATTGTGCCGACATAAAGCGTCGCCGAAGAGCAAAACTCGCGATATATCTGCGAGTATTTTTTTTTCTCTTCTTCTGCAGGCGGCTAGTCATCTTTTCTCTCTCTCTTTGTCCCCTTCTCTTTTGGTTAGATATTGACATAGTTATTGACCTTCCGGACTCTGTGCATGCATCATCTCATACTTGTCCAGAGAGAATCCAAGAGAGAAACCGACGAGTTTAGGCGCACCAACTCGATAGGTCAATAACTGCACGAGAAAGAGTGGCTTCCGGATGGTTGAGTGTGTTCCATGGAAGAATGGTAAACCAAGAAATAGGCGGAAAAGGTAAGAGGCCGTGTCGAGCGGACGGGAAAGTGAGTGCCAGTCGGAAGAAAAAACGAAAGAGCCGTGTTACCAGCGATCAATCACCGGGAGCGAAATTTCGCTCGATTTGTTCTTCTTCGCCGAGGAAAATTGCGTTCGCTTACTAGGCGCACGATGACTCTTCTCCGAGATTTATATTAAAAAAAAAAAAAAAACAAATTGCGGTTGAATCATCCGCAAGATTGTTTTTTTCAGAGAAGCTATAGGCTGAGGACAAGCGTGTTCTCTTAGAGAGGAGATGAAAAGTTTTAAATTCTCGATCGTTGTTTTATGATTAAAATCGACGGTGAGCTTGCGAGAAAATGTATAGAAAAAGAGAAAGGTAGTTGAGAGAATGGTATAAAAAAGATGAGATCGTTGCTTTGCATAATTTTTCTCATCTTGCTTTCACCACGCGCTGAAATCTAAATCGTATAAAGATTCTCCAATATCATGGGAAAAACGATTTAATCAACGTTCGTCCGATATCTTCGACGGACGGCTGTTTCGGTTGACGGCTCGTCGCCGCGGCTGATCGAGAGCTTTCGATCTCATTTAACTTTGACGTAGTTTTATCGAAACACTCGACAATTTTTATTTTTATTTTTGATGATTTCACGCCCGAATGACTCGTGAATTAAATCGACGGTCGGTGATCGACTTTTATGAGAATTTTAGAAATTTGAGAAAAGCATATATTTTCAAAAATTGTTATTAAAATTATATATTAATTTAATAAAAATGGAAAATTGAATGCGTATTACATCTATAATATAAACAATATTTTT
Source organism: Formica exsecta (assembly GCF_003651465.1). NCBI lineage: Eukaryota > Metazoa > Arthropoda > Insecta > Hymenoptera > Formicidae > Formica > Formica exsecta. The sequence continues at coordinate 970,236 of NW_021848510.1, forward strand.
ATATTTTTACGTCTCATATTTTTAATATCGCATGATATATTCAGTATATAAAGTGATAGATTTAAAGATATTAAATATTTGATACTCGCAAATCGTCGCAATTTTATAACATACGCAACTAAATAAATATAATATATCATCTAGAGTAAGGATTAAATTCGAATATATCCTATTTGTACGAATGTTTGCTATATTGTTCGTGAAAGTTCTAAAGCTGCAACAACATTACGGATTGTTACAGGAACCTATTGCACTGTACTAGGAGAATTTAAAGTTCCTACCTAAAGCTTATTGCTGATTCAGAAATTGTGAAGTGTGTTAAAACAAAATTCAAAACTGCACTTTTTGATCAATTTAAAGCTAATTTTTTTCAGAATAACAACAAAAACTTTTTTACTATTAATCTTGATTATATCATATATTTATAAAAAAGAATAACTTAACATATATATAAGTTCTACTTACATATTATATTAAAGCAAATTTTCGCATCACGTGTAAATTTGAAGTAATTGGATTTCGCGAATGCACGCTTGAAACTTTTTGATGTCGAAACTATCCGCAGGCCAAATTATCACGTGTGGTTGCATATACATGTTAGCATAATAGGATTCAATTCGTTGTATATATTCGTCTTCGTTGTATATATTATTAACCATACATTTAATGTGTCGTAGCAAAAATAAGCTTTTCAATTGAAGACAAAACGCTATAATAATAATGCCGTTTAATGATCACGATATATTTCGCATTCTTCAATTTCATTAAAATTATAATTTATTTATAATAATCACACAATATAAACAAGTTGCGAGAGTTAGAATGATATTAGAATCTTGCAGCATACACGACGAAATTTTGATCATTTCCGTCGGATCAGTTCATTGTTTCGCGCACAATACGCGAATATTAAGTAATGTTTCCGAACTATTCTCACATGAATATACGAAAACATACCACAAACAGAGATCGATCGAAAATGGAACGCTTTTGCGTTATTGTGGATTAATAATTGAGCAATTAATTTCCTCTAACGAAATAAACTGTCGTATATTGCGTAACACTTGATAAAGTTTATACAACCGAGATTACATAAACGCGCGCGAGAGACAGAAAGGAAGAGAGAAAGAGAGAAAATTGATAACGGTTGCTGAATACGCAATTTTCATATAAATTCGAAATATCGTTTCTGTTACTGTCTGATATATTTTCTCATGAATTTTACGTCGCGTATATTTTTCAAAATAGTTTTGCATTACATTCGCTTACTTGATATTACGAGAACTTCCATCTCACGATTTTTCCGTCGAAACGCGCAAGCCGAATTCCGCGTGCTCGATTGAAACGCGTTACTCTGTGCAGCTCTCGAGTGAATATCGGTGTAAAGGCGATCGGATATGTATAGCACACGAAAGGCATTGAGCGGCTTCGGTGTTCAATGCTGCTGCGAGCAATGTGATTGGCAGTGGTAGATTAAAACGGACGATAACATCGTCGAGGTTCGCTTGCTCATCAGCACGTTGGGAGCTGAATTCGCGACGACGGTAACGTCGTCGTTTATGAAAATTCCCTTTTATTATTGAGACGTTCCTTCTCTCTCTCTCTCTCTCTCGCGATTGTCGCCTTTGCTCTTTAAAACGTCGTCGTTATGTACCTTTCCGTACGATCAGGTGATCGAGGCCAAAAGAAAATTTGTCGTTAAATAAGGGATTATCCTCTCACCGATAACGAAGCGTTTCCTTTGACCAATGTATCGAAATTATTGAGGCCAAATGAAAAGACAAGTACGACAGCATCAACTTCGTGTATGTTTTCTATATATTCTTCTTTTCATTATATTTTTTTGCTCGCGAATCTATTTTCTGATGTGATATATGTTTTCTTCTTTTTGATTTTATTCATATGAGTTATTAAATTATTCTGGTACACGAAAGAATCAAAAGGCCAAAAGGCAGAAAAGACAGAAAAGGCACAAAAGGAAATGACTTCTGCATAATCTCAAAGCAATAAAATTAATTTCAAAGCACTACAGAGATTAAAAAGGAGAGAGGGAGAGAACGATAAATTGAGAGATAAATAGGAATTAAAAAATTTAGATAACTTGTAAAGCGTACGTGAGAGAAGTGGAAAGAAGCACGTAGGAAGCCAGCGTCATAGATCACGCATCTGAGCGAAATTTCCTTCGTACTTCTTGTATGCTATCGTCAAACTTGCACAAAGTATAACAATTTAATCAAGCTTGTGTATATATGTATCCAGATGACTAGGTTTTTGCGCGGTAATGACGAGTTACTGTTGATATTTTTGTTTTAAAGACAGGCTATAGTTCTCAAGAACTTTCCTTGAGATTTAATTTTCATCCATAAATCCTCTAAGACGAGGATTGACTCCCACGTAAGAAATCTTAGGATTTTATGCATAACTCTCGTGCCGATATTACATTATAAATCACGTCATATTCTATAAAGCCTGCGTGGCAATGCGCGCGCGAAGAATATCTAATACCCCTTCACACAAAGGAGAACTGCTATAAACTCGTGTCTCTTGTATAATATTATTTCCCTAGCTATAAAATCGATATCGAAAATATTTTATAACATTTTACAGAAAGTATCTTCTTTAATCCTTCTTTTTATTTTTTTTGCGTACATGTCACGCGGGAGTCATAAATTTTTTTCCGATTAAAGGTATTTTAATAGAAGATAGTGTATTCGATGCGAATGTGAAATCGATATATTTCCTTAGCAAGAATTTTCAAAAGATGCGTTGCAAAGATATATTAGCTTGAAAGAGGTTTTACGCGAATTATATAAGCTTTAAAATTTAAAGAAATAAAACAAATTTTTTTTTTGTTTTTTTAATTAATAAAAGATATACTTGTTAATAGAGACTTTAATTAAGACTTAAATTTGAGAATCGAAAAATAGCAAGTGACGGTTTTTTTCAAGACAAATTTTTCTCAAAGAATCCATTCGTATAAAACATTTTTGAATCAATCTAGGAAAGGCACTCTCTACGTAATGCTAGCGTTTCATTAATGAAATAACAAACTGTGATCATTATGAAGACGAGTTTCTATCGATTTTGTTGCAACACAGAAGCCGATGTGCTTAAAGAGGAGCGATTGATCACTAAGCACGTCCGTATATGTTATATTCATTAGGTTTTTCGTTGATTAAAATTTAGTTCGTCTATCAGATGGATGTGTAATAAGAACAAAGATTTAATTTCGTATCGGCAATTTGATACTCCTTGTTTTTCGGAATTTTCCTTTTATGTGCTTAAAAATATTTAATGTCTTCTTGTAATTTGAATCAGTGAAAAAATTGTGCGAGAAAGATAGATACCTCAATTTATCAGTGCACTTGTATGCAACGTATGCTCCATGTTGCACACACTCTATTCGCTTTTGTGCAATGTCAAACATCACTTTGTTTCTCCTTTGTATATCATACGGTACGCGTTGTTCACGCTCGACTTCACGACTTCAATAACGAGTTATAACTTTGAAAGTGACATAGTTGATATGGTCAGACTCGCTTTTTTAAACAGGAATACATTTTCAAAATTGCTCATTATATATTGTTCACGGATTTAATTGGATCCTCGTTTTTGAAAGCGTCATTAATTCCTTCGATTCTTTCCGCGAGAAAAAAATGCTGTTCATGTACACACACGTATAGATACAATGTTAATAAATATAATTTTTAAACATTTTTATTTCTTATTTCTGTAGATTGGATCTTTCGAGCTTCATCTAGAATGTTTTTTATTCACAGATTTTTAATCGGTTGTAACCATTGGTGAAAATTATCGTAAAATTATTTTGCGACATTTTTTGCAATAATTGAGTTTGAGCTTCATTCTGAGAGCGTAGAACACCAATTTCTCCAAACTAACATAGTTACGGTGTCTCTTTGAAAGACGATTATATGGTGCGACTCTCTACATAATTACGCGCACGTGCGCTTTATATAGTCCAGGATAGGCTCGGCGTTAATATTAACGCACGTGTGCTACGCTACAAGTCGCAAACTAGATCGAGCGAGATAATTATGTTCGATATTTCGTAAAGGAATTACGAAAACGAACTTGCGAAAATTGCCAGCCCGATGTTAAGATTACAAAGTGAAATGCGAGCTTCCCACGCAAACCTTTTCAGAATGTATTTCTTCAGATAACAAAAGTGACTGACATGGACTTCTTTTTGCTGTTCTTTTCAAAATTGTAAAAAAAAAATAATAATTGTATAATTTACATACAATATTATGGTTTGTATAATTTACGTATATTATTATTCACTATCTCTCTTTTACGAGTTTTATATTTATTGACTATGTTTTATTTGATTTTATTTACTACTGTTTTGTTATTGAAAACATTTGCCAATGTTACGAGATTAGTCGAAGGATTTTGCGTAGATATAATTTTGTCTGAGAAGGAACATTTCCCGCGAAATTTTCCGTCTCATAAATTACATAGCCGTACTGTAACAGAGCGTAGTGGAACAATTTGCGTATCATTTCAGTTACGGATTGCGAGTAAGGCAGCAGATTTCTTCGCTCTCAGTTTGGATTTATCTACCCGCACGAGAAAATTTATATTGCTCTTTCCATTTATGAAAGCGATTTATGAAAACATGAAACAATACATATTTATATAATTCTAGATAATAATATCAATTTATATGCAATCATATTGCATGTTGGGAATATTGCTTAATTGTTATAATTCAATAAAATATAATACAAATACATTACTAACCGATTATATGTATGTATATGATTGATCTTCATGGCAATAATTATATTTTTTGGATCATATCATTACAAATGCAAAACACAAACGCAGTTAAAAATATCAATTATTATATGGAATAAAGAGTAAGTTGTTTAAACTAAGCAAGAAAAAGATATTCTTTTTGAAAGACTTTTAAAACAATTTTGTTCTAAGGGCATGAAAAAGATCAGAAAAGGAAACAAAAACCTTACATATATAGTTCTTTTGAAAATATTGTTAGAAAGTAGTTCGCGAAAAGACTTTACGAATTTATTCAACATCTCAGAAAAGTTTTGAACGAAACGAATTTTGCCGCTTGTGTGAACAGTGCAAAAAGCCGTGCTAGCGACGCACTCAACAACATGAATAATTAACGTTCAGCAAATTAACTCGTCGACATCTAAATATTTTCTAGTTCCATAATTATTAATAAAGTTGTTCTATTTCGCGCGTCGTAAATTTTATACTGGATAAATTCGAGCTCTCTTTTTTTACACTTTATAATTTTAATAAAACGTGATTAACTATTATATACTGTCATAAAAAAGAGGGATACACTGTACATTATATAACATTAATATTATTTTTATATATAAAATACATAAAATAACAACTAATCTTTCTGTCACTAATAAAAAAGAATTTAACGTATTTTTAAAGCAAATCGTTATGTTATAATATTATACATTTACTATGACATAAGCAAAATAAATTAAAATTTAAAATAAATATTTGCGGATTTGTTCGAAAATATGGTTGGATTCGCAGTCCATTTGCACAGATTTCGATCGAATAAATATCACATTTTAACAAATTATAACGATGTGCAAACACCGAATTTGTGGATTAATATTTATATTAACTAGTTAAACATGTCGTGATGCCGTTCGACTGGAATCGACGCATCCCCTGTGACATTTCATCAATAACCGAAAAATATATGAGAATGACAGCGACTTTTTATCCTGATAACGTGCGAGCCGAATTAATGATCAATTAAGATGCATGATGAAACGTCAAAAATACATAATTGAAATTCAATATTATACGCGCAGTATATACGCAATATATATTTCTTAAACGCGAAAATCCCGAAGATCTATTATTATTAAACGAGAACGCTATATCACGACTTTTCGTTATTTCAATCACTCGTATTATCACTTCGGTGCGTACTTGAAGCATATTAATCACATAAAATATCTACAAAAATATCTATCAAATGGTCGTCGTCTTGATATTTATGAGTCACTAATTGCGGTAATTAATTAATCACGCTGATTGTTTTTAATTGTAACCATTGTAGGAAATAATCGTATTTAGAGAGATAATATCCAACACGAAACGTTTCACGACCCTACCTGCTCGCTCAAGCTTCGTCGAGCGAATAACAAGGTCACAGCAAGTATAAACAATAGCATGATATTTGAAGGCGACGAACATAAGGCGAACACAATATAATATTTAATACATTTCTTTCCTTCTACACAAAACATTAAATGTACTACTACATTATTATATTTAATTTATATGTGAAATATTCATTCTCTTTTAAATTGATTATTAATAACCGGTTAATGTTATTCCCTTTTCCTTTATTTATTAGTTGTTGCTTCGATATAAATCAATTTACAAAACGATTAATATCTTCAATTGTTCGTACAGAATGATCGCATCTCGGAGTACTTGTCGCTATCGTATTTCGAGAGATAATACGACGAACAGACGGAGCGATTCACATGCTACTCGTTCGATTCCCATTGCGCGAATGACAAGGCAAGCAAATATTAGCGTCGCTATATACATACATAGATCACAAAGTTTGATGCCTGTTTCTGTCGACGCTGTTATGTATGCGTATTAGTCACATTGTGATTAGGGTGAAGAGAAGCCTAATACAATAATTATTTCCTACGATTTTCTCACGATTGATGATTTGTAAAGATATCGAGGCGCCAGCTTTTATCAAAATAGCTATTTCTCGCGATATAATTATATATATGTATATATTTATGAATATAAATGATTATTTCTTAAAATATATTTGAAGCCGAATATATCTTGCATCGCTTTTTTAATTTTTGTCTATTTAAATACAATATCCCTCATTTTCGGATCGATAGTGTTTGAATTATCTATTAAACTTATTTTTATCGCGGACACCACACGCTTACAAATGTAATATTTTTTTATCAAATGGGTCAAGTTGTCTTTTTTTTTTACATAGATTAGAAACGCTATAAAAACGGACTATTATCTCTTCTACTATGTATCTTTGCGATAAATAGCTTACTTTTGAAGTAAAGTAGCATGCACAAAGCGAGTTTTAAAACATTATGAATTTTAATGAGTCAGAAATGTATAAAGTAATGTGACGTATTGTGTTAAGCAAGTTTTTCAAGAGAGGGTTTATATTGTAAAAATAAACGACATTAAATGTAATGTAATGTCTAATAACATTTCACGAGAATTAAATGAATGATTGCTAAATGAAAAAGAAAAATACAATCGCGTTCTACTTTTTCATATTCGAGAAAGTTTGTAAATCAAACGCATTCAGTATTCTCTACATTTTGTAATCCTCTTGCAGAAAAAATTTGCGTTCGCACACACACATACACATCGCGTAAGCTACTGCGTGCCGGAGAATATTTTTATCGAATTCGCCGTTATTTTATCAAACGAAGCTCGGCCGAATAATCGATGGCCGAATGTTCGACGCCGACTAAATGGTACTCTAGCGAAAGTCGATATTTTTCACGCGGCCCTTTCTATTATCCTCAAGAATGCGTGTTATATCAGTCGGTCGGTTATATCACTCCGATGACCTGAGAGGTAATATCTTGCTATCAAAAATAGTCACATTCCGTTCATTCCTTCACAAAAGTTAGCGAAAAAATCTTGGCACTTCAAACTCACACATTTTCGATGGAAAATCGGTATTTCTATCGGTCGGAAGTCATAGTTTTTAATTTGATAATTTTAAATAGCAGAAATTATATTTTCTATGACATATTAAGGTAGTTATTATTTTTCTTTCTCATTTTATTTTTTTATTTTCTGTGTGTGTGTGTGTGTTAATATTCTTCTAAAAAATAATTAATTTCCATAAATCAACTGCAAGTTTTCGTTAATAATTGTCAGAAAATTTATTTTACTATTTTCTGTCTTTATCGTGTAATGCCTCTAAATTCTTATTGCATCTTAAGATTTTTTTTTTACTGGAAAAACACAAAGCTTTTTGTTTGTTTGATTTCCTGTGTTTCGCGTCAAAGAGAATGCTGAACTTAAAAGCAACTCATTAATTTTGCATGCTTCTTAGTCGAGATGTGATGTTATTTCTGAAAAGCAAACGCGATCATGGATGCCTCTTCTTTTCGCAATTTTCTTTTGGTAATTTTCATTTTGTTAAGAGATGCAGAATTTTATTCCAGAATAAGACGATTCTTTTTTATCACGTTAGGAGTTGTATTGAAATATATGTAAGCACGATATTACTGTTGGAAAAATGTAAAACATTTTCCGTAATTATGGTACATAGAGTCAAGGTAATGATTTGAATGTAAATATAATTTTCTTCATCATTTAAACGGGATGAATAATCTCAATATTTGTAAGATTGTCGAGATATGAAATATAATTTTCAAATGATTTGATTTTCAATAATCTGTAAGTAAATTGGTTACTTTGGTAACGGCTTTCACAGGAGTCGATTATCACGAGATCACAAACAATCGTCGATATCGGTCTCTCATACCTGCTTGCGTGATATAGGCATGACGTTTGTCCGACCGCAATCGCGGCGATTGGATTATTGTCTTTGTGATGGCTCGCTGTGTCTCGATTGCGGTTCATCCCATCCTCTATATATCCAATTGTGGATGCTCCTCGTGAATTGAGCGGTGTAGATATAGCTCACGGATTAAATCGAAGAAGATTCCACGTCATTGTTCACGATTGATATTCGGCTGTATTGGTATCCGATTGTGCCACTGGGCGATATCCAGTTTAATATTTTATATCATGATTTGAATATTTTCAGCGACTCACTACTCGCTTTCATCTTTTCCCTCCTCGCGAAGTCACGATTAAATATTAAGTATGCTTGGTTTGTTTGTTTGTTTCAGAGACTATGAGAGCAGCAATATCTTGGATAATTTGCTGTCTCGCATGGAACAATACGCCACAAATTTAGAAACATTGGTGGAGGAACGTACGGCGGACTATCTCGAGGAGAAACGTAAATGCGAGGAGCTTCTTTACCAGCTACTACCAAAGTAAGTTACGTGAAACGTAAATAAAAAGAGAGCTGTCTTAGAAAGAACAAGATTGTCCGCCTATATTTGCTGCGGAGAATTACGAGTATACTCTGCGTGTTTAGTAGAAGGCTGTAAATATTCAGATAGCTATATTATATTCAGATACTTTGAACAAATTTGACGTAAAAGATACCTGATTTGAAGAGTATTTTATTATCTAAAAAAATATTTGTTTTATACATTATTTTACATATACATCGATATTATCTGATATATTATTTGAGTTTCTCTTCTAACATTAAAACGTTTTTAGTATTGTTAATAATTTTATAAGATTGTTTATTTATTAGATTGATTTTAACAAGTTGATTAATTAAATTATATTCAGAATTTGAAAATTTATATATATGTATTGTGACCAGCTTGAATTGATTTTTTACTTGTTTTCGTGCCAGCGTCTGCAATAGCACTGTGGCGTTTTTCCACGTGAATTATTATTTAGCTCTTTATCGGTAGAAATATGTTAATTTAATATACATATGCACGTAAATCAGTCGGATACAAACGCGCACGAGAGCTTATTCTATACCGAACATTAAAACCGCTAATTACTGCAAATGCGAGGAATAATAATCGAGATATTAAATAGCCTTTACACCAAAATGCAAAAACGCGCCGTAAATTAACGGTTGGAGAAATCCCTTCCGGCGTGAAATTGTGCGATGGAAATGGCCCGAATATAATATAAATCGGTCGGATCGATTTGCTCACGCGACGGGGCGCGATTGAACGGTAAGAGTTATCGAAAATTGGTCAACCTTGAAATTGAAATTGATTTGAAAAAAATTGAATAAAATCGTGTGAAGCGATAAGAAAACGGAGAACGGAGGGGACAATTTTCTAAGAGCGCCATCGAGAAATACAATCCGCGGAACTGCGACAAGATTAATTATACGAGAAATTGCGAGTCGTTTTAATTCATTATATACGAGGTCGCGCGAGACGGCTAGGACAACGCAAAATGCAAGAAGCTTCGAAATGATTTGTTAACCCGATGCAAGTGGCATGTCATCGGCATAATTATTATGGCGTAATATAACACTGGGTTTTTCCATTTTCCTGAAAACGTTACGTATGAGCGCGGTGGTTGATCGAGTATACCGTGATATCGATGCGAACACGTCAAAAGTATTTTCTCTTTGAGGAGATTTTTCTTCGAACGAGAGCGGATATACGCGACCGAAAGAGGCTTTACTCGCTTTTTAAACGAGAATATTTCTCTTTACGGCGTGTGCGCGGTTAAACATACCCTGTGTAACCCCTCGCAAGCAAGTGGGCGAAACTTAATGAACTTTACAAAGATAAAAGGGAGCGCGAGGAAATTCTGTTGAGAGCTTCGGAAACTTTATCATCGCTTGTCCCTCGTGAGTGATAACTCTTTTGTCGAGGGCCAGTAATATAGTTAGCGAGCCATCTCGTGTCACATTTAATCGATATTACATTATGATACATTATTGTGTCGCACAAATCGATTTTTGCGAAATGATTCGAATTGTCCTTTTATGTGGTTTACTTGCTTTTTTTAAATTTGCTTTGATGAAATAGTTTTTTATTTTCACAGAGTTTTAAAAGTATAAGATCTATATTAATATTGTAATATAAAACTATATTTAGTTAATGTTTATTATATCGTATAGGATCTCTATAATTTCTATTAATTTGCCTTAGTTTCTCTCTGCGTTGATTTTTTGATTTGGTCAAAGGAAAGAATATATATATATATATATCTATATATATATATATGTCAATTAAAACTTTTTCACTGCGTTTTAAATCTAGAATCTAATAGGAACGTGTGGGAAGCGTTAATCTCGCGCACGGTCATTTTTTAATTAACTTTTGGAAACTCAGTTTTATATCGCGTGGTAAAAACCATCGTGTTAAAATCAATCTTTTCTAAAAAAGTTGCTTGCGAAAGAAAAAAATTATTTTTTTCCATATCTTAAAAAAAAAAAGGAAAAAATTAAAATTTACAAATTTATTATCAAAATTAAAATAACTAGAGTGCTATAATGCGTGTTCAAATCATTTTGCCACGTTAACCCCCTCGAAATTGTCCATTATCCCTCCGACCTTTTTTCGTTTCCTGTCGTCTGTGAAAGGCATGTGTTTGTTCTGCGAGCAGATCGGTGGCGTCGCAGCTGATCCTCGGACAAAGCGTAATCGCCGAGACATACGACCAAGTGACAATCTACTTTAGCGACATCGTGGGCTTCACGAGTCTGTCGGCTGAGAGCACGCCTCTGCAGGTGGTCGATCTGCTGAATGACCTCTATACGTGTTTCGACTCCATTATCGAGAACTTCGATGTCTACAAGGTGAGTGGTATTGACCCGCTTTAACCGCCATATCCGGGAGAGCGATGGAAATGATTCGACCCTTGGTCGAAGAGGTGAATATTTAAAAAGATGGTAACAAAGTTACGATATATATATATATATAATATATTGCACCAGCACCGGTGGAATGACGATAAACTTTCGTTCCTTTGCTCGTGAACAAAGTATTGCTAACCCGCGTGACGGCACGTGACGTGCTCACAATATCCAAGTTTTCTTCCGGGGTAGTTTCATCGGAATGATGGACAAAACGTTCATTGTTTCGACAAGTTTTTCCCGTTCGCGAGTCTGACTTCTTCAATTAGAAAACTTGTGCTCAACGACCCTCTTTCACTTTCTTCCGGTTTTTCTTTTCTCTGAGATTGTTTTTTTTTTCATTTTTTCCCGACAATTTTTTCAAACTAAACGATCATCACGGAATAATCTACCGCTCAACCCACACGTCGTGTATCTCATTGAAATCAAGTCTAAGAAATTATATTTCTATATTTACAAAGTACTCCACGTGGCGTTATTTGGAGTCTATCGTGAGATATTTGATACGTTAATGCGAAAAAAAAGAGATAAACATGGTAATTCCAGAGAACAAATTGCCCTTGATTTCTTACGAGAGCGATTTTCTATGAAAAGAACGCGATTACTCTCGCATACGCGTGGAACTGAATCTTCCTACTGATAAAATATTCACATTTAATAGCTTGTAAGATTAGAACGATGGAAACGATGGAAAAAGTATCGCATACGATACGTAAAAATTTACGATTAGTTGAAATAAAATTTATAAATAAACGCGAAGGCGTGTAATTTATGCAAGATTATTTAATTAATGAAATAAGAATCGTTTTAAACGAGTCCGAAAAAATGCAAAATTTTCAACCGGTAAAAAAGCGCCAGTATCTTGGTTTCTCTCTCAGAGAACATTTTTATATTTTTACAGACTAGAAAGCACCCCTTAGTGCAGAGCACGGTAGCCGTATGATTATCGTGACTATATATATCTATTTTTCTGCAACAGCTTTTACTGACCTCTATTACTTTTTTCTAATTACAGATATAAAAAAACATTCTTATTTTCTCTCTGTTTATTTTTAGAATATCAGCATTAATCATAAACTTTTATTTACTATTTACGCTTTCATGTAATACTTCATAACAATTTCGCAATTTATTATACGTATATATATTATGCAATTTATTATTCATTTATATAAAAAATCTGCGGAAGAATTATATACTTTGTTTTTAATATGCTCTCAATTTTAAATAAATGAATATTATATAATTTAAAAATATTTTACGCTTTCTTCATAACAATTTCGCAATTTATTATACGTATATATATTATGCAATTTATTATTCATTTATATAAAAAATCTGCGGAAGCTGCGGAAGATTTGTTTTTAATATGCTCTCAATTTTAAATAAATGAATATTATATAATTTAAAAATA
>NW_021848510.1:984794-1007268 GCF_003651465.1 Formica exsecta
AACTTTATAATTATACATATATAATTATTTTATAATAATATTGACAATGTAAAGATTTTTCAAGATAATATTCTGCGACACTTTTACATTTAATTCACTTTAATCCGTCTACTTCATTTTGACATTATAAACTTTTTAACATTCTAGTGTTCTTGTACATAAAAACGTTTATTTTTTGGTCTTTTCTTCTTTTCTCTAACAATAAGATCTTTTTCCCGTAATTAATCTAATCTAATTAATCCGAATAGAAAATATAATAGACGGAGATAAATAAGTTTAACGCGTGAAAATGTTTATGAAGGCATTCTCATATAAAAGATATGCTATTAAATGTAATAAATGTATTTATATATATTTAATTTAAAATTAAACTTTAAAAAAAATATTTTCTCATATATATGCTCTCTCCTCTAATATTACATTTTTTATCAAGACGAAGTTTCTCTCGATCCCTTTTCAGGTAGAAACGATAGGGGATGCTTATATGGTAGTATCGGGATTACCAGTGAGAAACGGCATGAATCACGCCAGAGAGATTGCGAGGATGAGTTTAGCTCTCAGGGATACGGTAATGACGTTCAGTATTCGCCACAGGCCAAACGAGCAATTGAAGCTTCGCATTGGCATGCATTCTGGTGAGTCAACACTTTATCACATACGTGTCTCTCCGCTCACGCAAAGCGGAAGAAGATTAGTCTTAACATGATCCTAGGCTCCGTGCCAATATTGGATCTTCATATGATTTGTGTACGACTTAAAGTGTGTTCCAGAATTCTTAACTTTAATTCTGGCGACAGATCAAAAGTTTTGCAACATCTTGTATTATCATTTCGTTCGAACTGTCTTCGAGGACCAAATTTCTTTTCTATTTTATTATTGCTTCATGGATTCTCTAGTTCTCCGTGTTATATATCGGGAATATTTTTGATATATTTTAAAGAACGGCGTTATAAAGCGAGCGTTTTCACTTTTTATTATTACAAATTGATTTTTGCATGTATCGAAGATTGGAGCGCGAGCTACAGATTGATATCATGCAAGTAACATGAATTAAATAAAAAACGCGGTGCGATATTTTGAAATAAATTTCAACAGAAATATTTTTTCGAATTTATTTTCATTGAAAACAATGTTTGATGTGATTGAAACAATATGAAAATAGATTTGTTAAAAAGTTGACAGCTATATCCGCCGCTACGAAAGAATGAAGGATTATGTTTCCCGATAAACATCATTGCGTTTTGCAAATTCTATTTTTATTAATTTTTGAATTCACGGCATGACTCTTGAGAATTCACCCTTGGAACATTACGTGACGAAAATCTCTATTTCTCAGACACTCTCTAAACTTTTCTCTAAAATTTTTCTCGATGAGATCGCATTTCGTGCGAATGTCACCTCGTTTTCGAAACATCTTTCTAGATCGTGTGAAACTTAGATTACCCTGTTTTCGCGAGAAAAAGCGATTCTGTATGATTTAGCTCATTGTCAGACGGTTAGCTATAATCGGCGAAGTTAATTACTTTTTAAATGAACTTAGAATGCAACGTTGCTTTCATATTCCCTAGTGCACAATCATTCGAGAAATTAATAGCTCGTTAAATTTTTTTAATGATCAATAAATATGACGAATTAATCTTTTCATTATTGTTAGGGATCAAAACACGGTGTAAAAAAATATTTTTCCAAAATATGCTAACGATACAAGAAATCAAAATTTATGGTTAAATGACACTTAAAATATACTTGTTTTACAAAATCTTTTTTCCAAGGAATCTGTAAGATTAGATCCTGTTTTAAACGGTTGAGAGACTAAAAAGAAAAGAATTTTCAGATATTTTCATATTTCTTTTTCTAAATCCGCGTGTCCGTCGTCCTGATGTAACGTCGGAAGTAAAATTGACGTAAGACGTATGGTGGTGGGTCGTACACGCGTTTGCTTACAGGACCATGCGTGGCCGGTGTGGTGGGTCTTAAGATGCCTAGATACTGCCTGTTCGGTGACACTGTCAACACAGCCTCCAGAATGGAGAGTAACGGAGAAGGTAATTAACAGCTCAGTCATTCTCTCGAAAGGGACACCGGGGATTGTAATAGGGAAAATGTGAAGGTACAAAGTTATAGATGTATACGGTAATTAAAGGGGAAAAGTAAAGGTGCGGCGACGCAAAAGAGCAAGGTCGTCGCTTAAGAGAAAATCGACCCTGGTTCAAGTGTTTCCATAGAGATCCGACCTCGTGGTTACCTCATTTTCAGCCGTAAGCGCAACCATAAGTATTGATTAGCCATAACCACATGCTAATCTTTCCGGCAGTGATTCCTGTATAATCGTTAAAGATACACATATCGATGTTTTAGTATATTCGACAATTATAATTCTGAATTTTTTGATTAATGTTAGACATCATTAATATCTCAAACTGTTAATGGCTCTTTATTAAGAGAGATCGATCCATTTTGAACATCTGCTTAACGATGACTATTTAGTAATTCGGAGTAATTTTTCAATCGGATTGACAACAATGATTTCGATCGCCGCTTGACGGGGAACACCACGCGACAATGAAATTGATTGCACGCTGAATCCTGTTTATCGACACGCTCACGAGACATACACGAGTATATATGGTGTATCGCTTAATGCCGCGTGGGCGGCGATTCTCCCTCGCAAGGACCTCTAGGTGCCGGCATCGAGGCAAGGACGCACCGCAAGGCGCCATGCGGCTGTTTATCGAGTTTCTTCATATAGCACGTTTTGTGTGCGTTGCGAGAATTATATCACGCATGTTACAGAGAGTTTCCGGCCGATAGATTGCATAACAACGGGTTTCACGATTTTTTCTTTTTTTGTTTTCAATTTTTTTTTTATTTTTTTTATTTTTTTAAATGCTGATCGTCGGATACGCGTTCAAGCACGAAGTGAACGTGACAATTTTTCAGGCATCGTGTATTATTGTGTTTACAGAAACGAACAGTTTATTCGATTACAACTACAGTTGTCGCGGAAACGTGGATTTTATCATAAATCGATCGATTTTTTTTACATAATTGAAAGAGATTGATTAACTTCGGAATTATAAAAGATTGAAAAAGGGCTTTCTGAGAATAAACAGCATTTAAATAATATATCTTTATTTTATTATACATTTTATTTTCTTTAGAAAGGAAATAAAGAGATTTTCACAAAAATTAAAGTTTGGAAAAGCTATTATAAATAATGCTTTACTTTCTGTTGATTTACTTTAATGTTAATCTTAATTTGAGTTTAAATAAATCTTTTTTTTTTTTTTAATTTTAATGCAGTGACTTAGTACCATATGTATTTAACTATTCTGGAAATTTTACTTATGCATAAGTCCAATTAAAATTAAAATTTGAAAGCAAGTATATAGGTAAAATGTGTGTATATTCTATACACATAATAATATAGAAAGATTTGAGATATAAAACTCTGTAAATGTCACATCTCTAAAAAATTATTTTTGTAAAACCCCTGTATGTTAAATACAGCATAGCTTTAAAATCATCCACTTACGAAAACATTTATGAAAGCATAAATAACGTTTCTTTATATAATTTTTTCCAACTAAATAAAATATTATTCTCCGATTTTTCAGAGATTTTAAACAGCATTTCACATATCAACAAGTCTTCGTCTAATAAGTATTATTGATATGTTAAATTGTTTATTGATTAATTATATAGCAACATGTCTATTGTTCAAGCGTAATATATCGCTGTTGAATACAGGTACTTAATCAATTATCATTCATTAATGCACTTAATCAATTATCGTTTCATTTATGCAACACGGAATATTTATTATGCAAAATAATTGACGTATTACATCGCATAATAGTAATCCGCTGTAATCAAGTTATATGTAACTGATTTAAAATGAAGGATTTAGAGCGCGCTATTGTTCATCGTGCAGCCATTCTATAATTTGTGTTTCCGTAGAAAACGCAATCAGGTTGCTCTAGAAATAGGGGAGATCATACGAAAATTACGTATATCGGATTAGCATATTTGTGATCGTCCGCGCTTTGGCCGTCGGCTGTACCGTAATCGAACTTGCGCATCGAGTCACTGACGACGGAAGTTTCGATCAGCGCGCACATAACTTTATTATCGCTTTAAATTAAAAGTTCTCGCTGGGCGACCAGCTCGAGAGAAAACGCCGATTTATTTATCTAGTTAGGTTGTTTGCGATCAGTTCGATTTGTTTCTTACATTCTTTATACCTACTATACCAATAACATCTTATGATTAGCAAACTTAAGATCCGAAGAAGATTGTCCTGATTTCTCTCGTATATTATTGTTGTTAAAATATTAAAAAATTACATGAAGAATCGGATAAATTATTCAATTTAAACTTCTGAAAAAATAAAGTTTCTCTTTTTAATTCAACAATTTATTTTTCTTTTAACTTTCAAATTAAATTACTCGTTAGCGCGTTTGCTACATAAAACTCATATAAAACTTCATTGAAATTAAAAAAAGACAAATCTCTTTATAAATTCGATGAAACTCATCTAGCAAGTTTTTTTTTTTTAATTTTGATGAATGACTTGAATATGTTCCTTGCTTTCTTTGCTGGAAAGGAGATTGCCAATATCGAGCTATTTGATTCTCATACCGTAATTTTTGATCAACTTTAATCGTATAAAAAAGCTCGCGAGCGAAATTGCTGATGACAACAAAAAGTTAATTGGTAGTTCAGATATATGAAGTTTACGCGTCAAAGAATTAAAATTTTTTTCTTCTTGTCTTTACTCATTGGCTGTTCGTCGACGCGTCAAAATAAATCTAGTCGTGCTAGTCTTATAAAGGTCACGTCGGATCGCGAAATTAATGAAGGAGCCGTAATATGACAGCTCAGCTTTATCATTCGGAACACAAATAGACATTTCGCGCTTCTCTTGTTTGAATAATTATTAAAAGTTGGAATTTTTTTCGAGTAATAAATAATTTTTTGTTCTTTCTGCGCTCTCGTCGAAGGGAAAAACGAGCTTCTATTTTTTGGCGTAAATTACTCGAAATTTACGCATAGAATTTTTTGCAATATTGCAGTATGCTTTTTGCTATTTGAAATTTTGATGAACGTTATTCCTCGCGGAGTGGCTTTCGGCGGAATATTTGTAAATGCGTGCTTCCTCTGACGGTTTAATTTACAGATAAAAATTAAGAGCAAGTCAAAAGTTAAGCATTATTATAATAATCGTTTTTTAGAACCTTTGTTCTCAAAAAGGACCTTTCTCTTGGATCTTTTATAACTCGATAATCACATTAAACATTCGATATATCGATTACAAATAGAATAGATTTTAAAAATAAAGATAGGCATTAAAATAAAAATAAACCTTTCTGAAACATTCTGTAGTTGTAATCCAATAACATAGAAAATGATGTAACCACGGAACAATTGCGTGAGCATCAAATGTACATGGAACTCGCGCTATTGTACGCTGTGTTGAAACTACGTGGATACATCCAGTCGCCTACAAAGTGCACTATCACCGGAAGCGGACGGTTCAAAGCTTATTCGCGTTACGTGCAGTTATTTTGAAAAGCTGCCTTGAAAGCGAATTTCAAGCTGACGAAATTTATTATTTTTTTTTTTATTCTCATGCCCGCCGGTCGTCAAATATCACGTTTCAGTATTTGAAGTATTGATATCCACGGTGGGAAAGGGCATAGTGCGGCCTTTCATCGAAATTGGATGGATCTAAATATTATTAAGTTTTAATAATATTAAGTCAGTGTTTTTAGAGAGATTAAAGTACCCCTAAAAATATAATATTTTTTAATCACAAATAAGATATATTATTTAAAGTAAAAGCTTTTAAAAGGTATTATTCATTGTCAGTATCTTGCAAAGCAATTGTTATCTAACGTTCTTTGATTGGTTTTATTTTCCTCAATAACCACTCTTCTAATATCAAAGAGGAACGTCCCAATTAGCGTTGTAAGAGGATTATAAGGATTATAAGGGACGTGCGTAAAAAAAAATCTTTTCCTTTCTCTGCGACAGCTTTGAAGATTCACGTCAGCCCGAAGACAAAGGAAATTTTGGACACTTTTGGCACATTCGAACTCGTCTGCAGAGGAGAAGTCATATTAAAGGTACGTTCTCGTTCCATATTGTGGATATTTCTCAATTTTCTCGAGAGATCAACGTACATCGATATCTATCTACTTGCTCGGCTTCTTATCTCGCAAGCCCAACCTCTCGTTTACTTCCTTGGGGACGAACGAGAAGAGGAGGCCGCGCAAGTCGCAGTCGAGATAAAACGCGTCGAGCGGGATTGCTGAGTGGTCTCTCGTGCCGCAAACGTCAGAATGACAGTGAGGGTAGAGGGTGGCTTTCGCGATTGGCGTTTCGCGGCAGAAAGATGGATCCGGGTTATTATTACGCGAGCGCCACGGTTACGATGTCTTATCTCGCGGATCAGGATATAAAATATTTTGCGCGAATTTTTTACTTTTACAGCCAAGTTATAATCGAGTCTCTCAATGGAATAGGTATACGCGCGATGTTTTTTATATTCCATTAATTTAATGACGGATACTTGTATCTTACAAGTTTTGCAATGACTCCAAGTGCTTCGTTATACTATAACTGTTTATGATATTTCTCTAATTAATTTCATGTTTTATAATTATATTTATTATAAATTATATTTTTTTCTATTTTCTGTTATATATTTTATGTTCGTTAAATATATTTATGCATCGTTAAACGTTACAAATTCTTAACGAAGCAGCGTCGAAGGACGAAATCTTTTTTTCTAATTTAATATCTTTTATTTTTCTGATTATTGTTATGTTGATAGTTTCAAAGTTTTATTTCAATTTCGAATGTGTAATGTAAGCAAATGCTCTTTCGACGAGGGACTTGACTTTCTCAACTTTGGCAATCGCAACCCCCAGAGTCAGGAATTGTAAATCGCGCAATTGCAAACTATGTCCGACGCGGTTGCTCGTTTCAGATATATGGAACGTATTCACAGATGTTGTATCGTAACCGAGCGCGTTATATCCTCGCTCAATGTACACATGTCGTATCGGAAACACCGCCTGTTGTCCGCAGGTACATTCTGTCTCCGTTTTCCCGGAAGAGAATAATTCGTATAGACGCGCGTAAACCGACGGCAGTTATTTCGGCATCACTGAAATTGCTTCGCCGTCCATGCCATCGTCGCGACAAAATGGATATAATACGATAAACACGTAATGGACTTTAGAAATACGACTACTACGTTGAATCGCGGGATCTCGTTAATCTTTACGTAGACGGCGTTAACTGCCGCTATTACGCGAGCCGAGAATTATGCGATCGGTTTGTGATTACTCGGTCGTGCGACCGTGAAACCTCGTCGTGTCGCTTGTCATTAGACGATCGATTAAATATATCTGCTTGAGTGCGGACACTGATGATGACAGACGGAGACACGATTGAATCGTTCACCGTGCAATTCGGGTCAAAGTTCAGCGCTCACGGTGAGAGAGAGAGAAAGAGAAAGAGAGAGAGAGAGAGAGAGAGAGTATGGCTGCAGTGCAAGTATGATAATTAATTAGTAAGAGAACGCCGGCAGAAACTTAGCTCGGCAATTCGCGTGTACGTACATTGAGTTTGCCTGCCGAGATTAAAATTCAAGTGCCACGTACCATCGGGTAATATACGTTGCCGCTCGTTTGAATATTCACGAGCGTAACTGAGTTAAACGCATTCGCTGATCGCCGTCGTGTAACGAAGCGACACAATATTTCTGTTACATTGAACTCTATCACAGGATGATCTTAATTAAATCTTTGGAACTACGCATATATATTTTACGCGCTATAGTTTTTAACCTTCAACTTTTATGACTCTAGTACAACGTGATTTTGTCGAATCTAATTGTTTTATATTTTGCGTCAATAGATTTGTAGAATTACATGAACGAGTTTTTTTACTTGATTTATCTTTATAATGTATAAGAGAAAAAATATCGGAATAATACAAACGTTATATAGATAAATTATGCAAAATATTCTATTTGATTTTTCGATCGCAAAAGATTTGATCGCTTCAACTCTCGAAATAATCCCTCGTTTTTGCCAAAATCCGCAGGGTAAAGGCCCCATGATTACTTACTGGCTAATGGGCGAGAAACCGACGAATAACAACGTGCAACAGGCGAATCCCACGACATTTAGCCAGATATCGACTCTGCAGGATCAACCTCCTGCCGTCACCGCGCAAATTCAGATGACGCAGCCGAAGCAAGTGGAGCAACGCGCGCTTCCACCCATTGGCCAACACAAATTTCAAGGTCAATCGGACCAGCAGTACCCGGCTCAGCAACAACAATCGATTCAGTCGAGGAGTCAGGAGTCGCGACAGCAGGGGCATCCGGGTCAGCAGAGGCCGCAAGAATCGCAGCACTCGGGTTTAACGGGCCAACCGCGGGGTCAAGGCCCGGCCCAGGTTAATCCATCGTCCGTTCCTCCGAATCAGCTTCAGCAGAAAACCACAATGGCCATGAATCCCGCTTGCGGTCTCGCTATGACTGGAAACGGCGCGCCGAAATCGACGATCGCGTCGCGGACTGTCGTCGGCAACTCCTCACCGTCTCGCAACCGATCGAGTGTTTCGTCGAACGCGAATAACTCCGTGCACCAGGTCTACCCAACGGCCGAGAGTATGCCAAATCACACCGAGAGTGGTCCCAACGCGCCTCTCCTTCTACCCGCGGGTGCGATTCCCAGGGTCTAGCTCTCTTAAATTGTCTTTTGTCGGTGACATTCGCTTTATCAGTTATCGAATCTTGGAAAGATACCGCGAGCTTGAGATCGATACTTGGACACGTTAATGAGAATTTTGTTTGATCGATACTCGTGAGAAAAAATTAGACGAAAGCAACGGACTTGTTAGAGGATGAAAACGAAGGACTTTTAAGGTTGTCAAGACTCAGCTTCTGCGTTTCAAGAATTAAATCTCTTCGAGGCAACAGTTATCTATCGTTTAATTAGATTTATCATGCGTTTCTCTTGCGTTAATTAATTTTCTGGCTTCCTGAAAAGTATTTGTTAAATCAAAATTCTAGTTAATCAATTGGTAGAACATTTACTTTTGATATATTATTCACGTTATTAATAATAAATGTTAATAATAGCTGACGAGGCTCTACAGAGTCAAGGACCAACTCCAGATTCGCAGAAAGTGATCTCTTCCTACAAGGTATTACGGAACCAAATTTTACAAAGATAACAATTAGCGCAATTTAGAACAAATATGACTGTCGCGACGATGATCGCACGTAAGGATGGAACAGCAAAAACTCGGATTTGAGCAGAGAAAAACTTGAAGAAGGAGCAATGAATTATAGAGGGATACACGATCGATCATATGCTTTCGCTGAAGGTACTTATGGTCTTTTGCATATGAACACAGTATTATTACCGGTCACGTATGCGTTTTATTTATTCAAACTGAAACAAACATTTGACGAAATGCGATTCATATGCAACGGCACGTAAAATGCAATATGGGCTTAATTTAGCAGCAAATTTCTCGTATTAGCTGCGATCGATCCCTGCCGAATTAAACAAAATCACGAACATACGCGACTTTAAATTCTCTTTTTTTTTTTTTAAGATTTCAAGAACTTTTATCAATTTTGATTAATCGTGATTAATCTAAATATTTTTGTCGATATTATTATTATAATTATTTAGAACAAGACAGAGAAATAATTGGACCCGAAGTTGTAATTTATCGATGTTGGTGAAGTTGACTTGAGATTGATCGTATAAAGGAACGGTGAATTTTCTCGACCTTATCTATATGTATACTTATTATGGAAGTATTTGTGTGTAAGCTTCTTGTAATATATTTTTTCTATTTTTTTTCTATCGAAATGATTTTGCTCTTTTTCGACATTTGTCTACGATCGCGGATCACAAACAAATATCACGAGGCATGTAGATCAGCCACAGTGTGTTTGTCGTTGCATGCTCATTATAACAAATATTATCGTTCGTAATACGCGCGTGCTTACAGAGCGTAACACGATACAGAGAATTTCGAACCTATTACATACACACATACAAACACACACACACGCAAAGTGTTATATATAAATATATAAGAGAGAAAAAGAGATATATATGTATACACATACAAATACATGTATATGTTATGAGATTAGATTATATATATATATATAGATGTATATGACTGCAAGAAAACAAAAAGTTACCAGTAGCTAACATCAATGTTTAGAGCCGCTCGTAGCGAACAGAGGCTGGGCCTCTCGCGAAACGAATCTATGATGTGTCTGAAAAATAATAGCGGGAATGCGAGTGCATATATCTGCGCGAAACAAATACAAATACAAACATACGTACACATATAAGAGAGCAGATATATGCACATGCGGTCGCAGTTGCATACATGTGTTTAATGTATGGACGAACGATGCAGGTAGTTGATGATTTTTCGCGGTTGCCCTGTTGTAAACACGGTATATGGCGATACGAGGTGAGAGAAAGGGAGAGCATTTACACTCGCATTTGCGAGTACGATGCATCGTGAAGAGTGAAATTCTATCTGTGTCAATCTCTCTTTTAACGATGTACCAATGAATATTCCGAAAATAAAGTTTAATTGTTTTCAAAAAAAACTGTCCGATTAGCTCGGCTTGTTCCCTCCGTGTAATTTATTAACGTCATACACGTTTTTGCGTTACGCTGCATTGTAATTGAATGAAAACAATCATTTTAATAGACAGTTTTTATTGGACACGTCATACATAAAAGCGCGATAAAAAAATCTTTAGATATAAAAAGGTAGAAAAATCTTTGGTACACACGAGAGAGCAGCGGGGAACGGGGGGAGATCGGGAATATCGTATGACGTTCAAAATACCGCGTTCGCGAATATCCAATCGAGGTAAGAGCTCACGCGGGTGTATATCCCCGGGAATCCAGGTTCACCGCAACGGATTCCCCAGGATACTATTCCGATGTTGACCCACCTGCCGTTGCCGAGTTGATGTAGCAACGGACCACCCGAGTCACCCTGAAAGAAGAGACTTATTGGGCTCTGGGGTAATGTATTATGTATAGATCTATTTTTTAAAACGTTATGTATAAGCTATCTTAAAATATTAACGGATCTCCTTTCCCCTCGGAGATGGGGGCATCCATTAAGGATAAAGACTTTCACAGATTAATGCACGTTTTAACATTTCATCGCCGCGCTTTTCCACGTTCGCCGCTTTGCTTATAGTGAATAAATCATCGTCTCACTTGACAGGCGTCGCGACCACCCTCATAAGCGCCGGCGCACAAGGTAGTATTCGGGATCCGTTGCGTGAAGCTGCGAACGCATCTTTCTTGAGGCCATACCGGCACTGCGACCTCCATCAACACTGTACTAGCAGGTCCTCCGTAATATTGCGTGCCCCACCCTAGTAGATTGTTTTTAATAAAAGTTACAAGAATAATCTATTCATTTTACGTTCTCTTACGTATCGCGTTATTTATTCAAGATGAGTCGTGACAAACATAGAAAAAGGAAGTGATTTCTCCTCGTGCAGAAATAAATCGAAAATGCAGAGAAAATTTTTTTTCAAGATTTTATTTTTAATAAAATTGGCTTTAGAAAATAATTGGAAATTTTTGTTCTATATTTTCGACTTATCTTTGTACGAGAAATTATCTCTTCCTCGATTATACTACATTTTCCGACTTTATAATAGCAGAGATAAGACAAAAGGAGTTGTTTTGTGGTAAGTTCGCAGCTACAATTATACAAGAAATATGCACAGAGCGATGGGATGAATAATGCAGTAAATAAATTTCATTTAATGCAATATCTAAGAAATAACATCTCTGCTGTAGCATAAAATAAAATAAAAAAGAATCTGTTTTCTGCAAATTTACAAAAGTATACAATTTAAATAGAAAAATCAATAATTCAGCGCACATAGCTTTTTTTTATTTAAGACATAATATATATTTCCGACCTGTGACGATGGCGTTCTTATTCTCGAAGGATTGTTGAACGGGCGGGAGGCAAATGGGCCAGATGTAGCTATTAAACGCAGTGGGTCGATTGATCTTAATAATGGCGATGTCGTTCTCGTAAGTGTTTAACTTGAAATCCCTGTGTATCCGTATCTCCGAAACTATAAAATCCAATGCACGTGTCTCCTCGGATTTGGTGAAATCGTACTCACCGAGTCTCACCGTGATGTCACGCGGTTTGTACCTAAAACAACGGCACACGCGAGATAACTGTAATTCGCGTAACTGTTCATTTCATGGTTACGAGAAACGGATGCCGCGCGTATATTACACGTTACACAGTCTTGGAACAAAAGGTATAACTGTGCCGGCATGCTGAGAATATTATAAAGTCTAAGCGCGATCACCGCCAGACGTCGGAGCCGCAAGAATATGAATATCTTATGCCTGTGAAATATCGTCCGAATCATAATCGCGTTTAAACTTTGGGATGCGAGAACGTAAATGTTTCGTAACAAAAGTTTCATTTTTTATTTCCATTTTTACTATAATTTTTTTAATTTGGAACCATAATTTATGAGTTATATATATACAGAGAAAAATATTGAAATAGCAAAAGATTTAATATTTTATGATAACAAAATAATACAAAATGTGTGCGCTCAAATACTGATGTATATTAAATATTGAAAAAAGGTTTTAAACACACATTTCACACTTTTAAATTGAAGTAATATTAAACTTTAATTCGCGACATTTCTATAGACCCATTCAGTTTTGTGTTGCAAGGGATTACACAATATAGTTTACCTGTAAACACAATGCGCCGCGGTAAGAACATGCCTATCAGTAATCAGTACACCTCCACAAAATTGAATCGCGCCTTGTCGAAGAAGAGCCGCCATCCACGGCCATTCTTTAGGATCAGCTGGTTGGCCACCCGCGATTCTAATCTTAGTTTTCGTAGTCGTGCCGCATCCTCTCGGTCTTCGCGCTTTTCTCGTCGGTTCTTTAATATCGTCCAAAGTCGCGTTTTTCCGCGAAATTGCGTCCTTGTCGTCGGCAGATGGCCCATTCTCGTCCTCGTTTTCGTCCCACTCTTCCTTGTCGTCGTCGAGATCTACGAGAAAAGTGAAAAATTTCGAATATATATATTACACTCACGTACGCAAACACGCGGATGTCGTGAGCGTTGACAGGTATGTGTGATAGGCAATGTTTATCGAGAGGGGGCACGTGTGTTGCGCTTCCATTGAAACACATTAGATAATCGATAAAGGCACTTCTCGCGAGTAAATCTTGCGTAAAAATATACCGCGTGATCGTGTTATTCAATTTAAAGAAAATTATTTTTTGCTATTACTGTCATATATCTACGTGAGAAGAGAATCTTTATTTCCGACGAAATTACAATGAATAAATTGTGATATTAATTTCAATAATTGATTTATGTAATTGTGGAATTATACGCACTTGCTATCGCTGGTAACACGCTGGCTAAATCATCGTCGAAGGTTTTATCTGATCGGGCTGTCACGACTCTATCCGGACAACACACACCGATGTACCTGCGTCGAGGAAAACATTAATACGAGAACGATCGGTGCATGAAGTACAATGTTAGCTTACGTCTGTTCAATTATGCACATATGATCCATAAATCGGGCATAGTTCAAGCGGAACTCTTCAAGGACGCATCCGCTGAAATGTTTGCAGTGACCGCTCTGATTGCTCGGTGTGATGCAAGCTTGATAGGTTTTCTAGGAAAAAATTAATTACTATTATTTATTAAATACCCATTTTCTCCCTTTCTTTCCGAGTTTATAAATAATATTGCAATAACGCACCTGTTTACTTAAAGTTCCGGGACCCAGATTGATAAATCGTTTGCCGCGAAAGTACGGATGGGAAATGCTTTCCGGAAATCGGAACAGGTTCTGATGCAGAGTATGTGCCTGCCATTCCCGGTTCCCCACTATCGTCGGATCTGAGAAATACGGGATGCATCATATGCATCGACGAACACGTTTGCGTTGCTGCGTATATACGTGTGAATACATGTTTGATACATAACGAAATTTAATGAGGACCATCGAGGATAGAGCGTCCGGAAGATATATTATCAGTAATAACACGATTCGGCTATTTCCGTTGAAAGAATACGCCTTCTAAGATTTTCGAAACGTAAAACGGATCTCGAATTGTCATTCAACCGCGACTCACAATAACAATGATTATCTATTATGCTTATTTGCAGTAATGTATTGGCATTTAATGCATCTCTGAAAAATGTTGCGGTCACGAACAGTGCGCATATTAATCACTAATTGTATAGATATCTCGATATAAATGCACACATATTAATGTGTTTTATAGTTTGTAAAAAAATATCACAAATATATATTTACCGCGTTTGCGCAAGTTGATCTTATAAACTTTATATATATTTCTCTTTTTATTTTAATAAAAATCTAAATCTTATGTTACATCAACGTAAAAAAAAAATTTTTACTAATACGTTACTATTTACATATTTATATTATACAAGAAATATTGCTTAATTTAAAGTTTAAGCTTGAAGATAAAATTTATTCACATTTTTTAATTTACAATAAAGAGGAAAACTAAAATATTGCATTTAACATACAATAATGCTTACCTGCAGCGTTTTCGAAATCGGAGGAAAGGCATCGGTAATATTGAAGGATGCACAATAAAGAGAGTAGCACAAATTGATAAACATCAGTAAACGTCCGCATTTAAATTAGCGTCGATTTTAGATCTTCTTGAATGACAATAGCGAGAACGCGACGACGGCTTTTTAGACAGCCTCGACCAGAGAACGGACAATGACTTCGAATACGGAAAGCCGTCACTTATATACATACACGCCTGTAATATATGGAACCCAGCAAACGCTTCTTCAAACTGAATGTCTTTCATTAGGCGTTTGAAGAATTATTCTTACGGATTGCAAGAACGAAGAGAAATGATAATATCAGTATTATTATATCTTCACTGCTATTATATAAGACGTAATAAATTAATTATTTAATTTGCACTTTCTCTAACATATTATAGAAAAATTATTTTTTGTTAAAGAAATTTATTGGGATGAAAGAGAAAGAGAGAGGAGAGAGAAAAAAATAATTTTAAAAATTTGCAAATTCCAATAAAGTATCTCTTATGATTGAAATAGTGGACGTTTAATTAAAATTTGTTTGTGATTATCGAGCGATATTTCCCACTCGTTTTAACATTCGCCGTGTCAAATTACTAATTGTAAAAGTGCTTTGTGTGTATGGTGCGTTGTGCCGCTTTATCGATTCGACACAGTTTTCGGCCGATCATTCAATAAACCCATTACGTTAATACGGCCTAATTGCCACAGAGAGTAAGGTCACGGATCAGAAGTTATTTCAAGAAAGAGTGGAAGTAGAGGTCGGAGGAGAAATTACGCACGACCTATCCGAACAAAGATCAATTCAATCTGATTAATATAAATATATAATGCATTAATAATATAAATAATATAAAGTTCATGCCCCGTTTCTGACGCTATTTTTGCTTCAAAGCACAAGATTTTTTGCTCTGATTAAATATCAAACGCTTATTCAAAGTATGTCATTAATTAATCTAATAATTCAAGTATCTCTAATAATTCAAGATGGAGTATATGACGTCATTAATCGGTCGTAGAACGATCAAACCTGCTTCACTCGAAAATGCTATACGTTACCGCCGGCATAGCTCTTAGGTTCATTAGAGTACTCAAACCTCCTCACCCGGCAAATGCCTTCGTTAAGGTGGAGATACCATCGAGGAGGAAAAATGTGTAAGGACAGTTTTCCTTTCCTTTTTCATTTCACAGGGTCAGGGTTTATTTTGTTTTTATTTTTATTCTAATATAAACAAAATGACACAATAAATTTAATATACAAAATATAATACAAAATATAATCTAAAATTTAATAAAAAATAATTTATTATGTGGCATTACACGAAAATATCCAAAATATGCGTATAATAAAAAATTTATTAGAAATTTTTAGACTAGACAAGACTTTTTAGCGACGATTAATTACGCGACATTTATTATTAATAATCGACATACAAGTATAAAGCTTAATAAATTTTATATAATGTAAAGAATCGCGACCAAAAGAGTCATTAATAAAATTATTAATCGTCTTTAATTGTAGAAAAAAGTATTTGTGCATTATTGATGCATTTTGCGCAGACTTTTAAAGAAAAAAATCCAAGACGAAAAAAAATAGACAAACCTTCGATGTACATCAACGATTAAATTATAACACAAATCGCGATTTAAAATTCGCGAGTAAACGCGACAAATAAATAAACCGACGATATTTGTAATATTTGATTGCGATACGCGTAATTTCTATAATAATCGAAATTCACACGTACGCGCGCGCGATATAATCATTATCATTTTATGCAAAGATATTTCGACAGACATTCGAGATTTGTTATATAGCATCCATCGCGCGATTTATTTTCTGATACGCGATTTTATACGATCGTTACGATCAACAATAAGATATATATTCTATCTCGCGGATGACTGTTTTAACATAATAAACTGGGTCTTATAAGCCTTTAAATATCGTTATAAAAAATCGCGTTATTGCCACGTTTTATAGAGAATAACAGACCCAACGATTTTAACAAAGCCCTCCCTCCGCCGGATGATACGCTGGTTAATATTCGACAAAAAGAAGAACGATCCTAAAGGTGGAGAACGACCAACGTCTTGTTTCTACATCAGTTTCTGCAAGATCGATCCGCAAAGAAAAGTTAAGTGATCCGTTGAACATTAGAGCCGCTTCAGGACGAAACGAATCCCAGATCTTCCGGACTGCTCCCGATAGCAATGATTTTGGTAATGAACCAACGACAGTTACCATTTATCTTCATTTCACGAGATTGAAAATTGCATTTGCGCATGTATTTTATTATATATTTATAATAATACATGTATCTAAAAGCATTAATCCAGGGTTGATGTTCTAGAGTGGCGGGATGTCCAATATCTGCAAATAGTTTCTTAAAAGAAACCAAAAACTAATGTTAATATCCCAAGTGCCTAGAAATAGTTTCTCAACAAAAACCAACAATTATATTATTTAATAATTAATTATTAAAATATATTCGTTCGTAACCATAATTTTTTATCAAAAAAGTCAAAAAATATGGACAAACTGATAGCAATTAGAAACTACTAAAAAAATATGAATCTATACACAATAGCTATATCCATGTTTAATCTACTATTAAGTCTTTCTTTTTCGTAAAAACAATAATAATATTAATACTAATAATGATAGACTCTAACATATTATAGAAAAATTATTTTTTGTTAAAGAAATTTATTGGGATGAAAGAGAAAGAGAGAGGAGAGAGAAAAAAATAATTTTAAAAATTTGCAAATTCCAATAAAGTATCTCTTATGATTGAAATAGTGGACGTTTAATTAAAATTTGTTTGTGATTATCGAGCGATATTTCCCACTCGTTTTAACATTCGCCGTGTCAAATTACTAATTGTAAAAGTGCTTTGTGTGTATGGTGCGTTGTGCCGCTTTATCGATTCGACACAGTTTTCGGCCGATCATTCAATAAACCCATTACGTTAATACGGCCTAATTGCCACAGAGAGTAAGGTCACGGATCAGAAGTTATTTCAAGAAAGAGTGGAAGTAGAGGTCGGAGGAGAAATTACGCACGACCTATCCGAACAAAGATCAATTCATGCGAATATCCCGGCGCATATACTTGTCGAAGCGACGAAATGGACGGCCGGTAACTCGAGAAATATTCGATTCCGTTTGACGTTTCATTAAACGCTCAATAACGCAAACCCCGCGTTGCAGCAGGATCTCGAGAGCCAGAGAAGGAAAGCGGGATCCAAAGAATACGATACAAAATTTAAAATATTTCAATTCAAATATTTTGCAAGATAAAATAAATCGACATAATCTCAAGTAATTAATTTTAAGCTTTTTTTTTGTAGCGTTTAAATAATTTATCGATCTTTTTCTGATATCGAGGTACCCATTCGATTTGTCTCGAAGTTTTTAAATATCCGCACATTTTATGTTATATTTATATATGTAATTTCACACACACACATATTATATATATCATTCAAATATATAATATAATATTCAAAAAAGTATAAAAATTTTTTGAAATAATATGTTGATTTGCGCATGTATTTTATTATATATATAGAATAGTACACATATCTAAAAGCACTAATCCAGGACTGATGTCCTAAAGTTGCGGGATGTCCAATATCTGCAAATAGTTTCTTAAAAGAAACCAAAAACTAATGTTAATATTCCAAGTGCCTAGAAATAGTTTCTCAAAAGAAATCAAACATTATATTAATTGACACTTAATTTTTAAAATATGTTTGTTCGTAAGCATAATTTTTTTATCGAAAAAATCAACAGGAACGGACAAACTGATTGCAATTTGAAATTGCTTAAAAAAATTGGGATGAAAGAGAAAGAGAGAGGAGAGAGAAAAAAATAATTTTAAAAATTTGCAAACTCCAATAAAGTATCTCTTATGATTGAAATAGTGGACGTTTAATTAAAATTTGTTTGTGATTATCGAGCGATATTTCCCACTCGTTTTAACATTCGCCGTGTCAAATTACTAATTGTAAAAGTGCTTTGTGTGTATGGTGCGTTGTGCCGCTTTATCGATTCGACACAGTTTTCGGCCGATCATTCAATAAACCCATTACGTTAATACGGCCTAATTGCCACAGAGAGTAAGGTCACGGATCAGAAGTTATTTCAAGAAAGAGTGGAAGTAGAGGTCGGAGGAGAAATTACGCACGACCTATCCGAACAAAGATCAATTCATGCGAATATCCCGGCGCATATACTTGTCGAAGCGACGAAATGGACGGCCGGTAACTCGAGAAATATTCGATTCCGTTTGACGTTTCATTAAACGCTCAATAACGCAAACCCCGCGTTGCAGCAGGATCTCGAGAGCCAGAGAAGGAAAGCGGGATCCAAAGAATACGATAAAAGGAGAGCGATGAATGAGCCGTGAATAAATGTACGATACGAGAGGAGAAAAATGAAGAACCGAGGCACTTTCTTTTTTTCCATGTCGAGTAGCCGAGAGATGAAATTCAGTTATCTTCCGTCTTCGTTTCTATATGGGATACTCGAGAAAACGAACATCACCCACATACCTGTCTAGGCCATTGGCTTCGTCGAGTCGCGCGCACGCACGCATAATATGTTCATCTACGTGAGATGCACGCATGTGAGAAGCAGGCGGCCGATTGGGCAACGCGAGATACAATGTCCGCTGAATAAGCAACGAATTTCATAATAAATAATTTTTATTCTTAATTTTGATTATTATTTCGTTTTTATATTGTAAGCAGGATCCTTTCGTTACTTGGATAGATAAAATTTAAATAACTATGTCTAATATGTGTCCATTCTTAAAAAAGACTTAAATCGATACTCGCAAGTATTGTTGCCTCTTTTCCGCAATGCTGATTGGTTATTTCGACATTATCTCGATATTACTTCATATCAATAAAAGTCTATTATAGCTAAGCCACGTATTTGATAGTTCAAATATTAACTATGAGTGTATAATTTTGATTTAATTGATTTAAAAAAAAACGCATAACTAGAGTTAATATGTAAGTAATTTTATAAATGTGTGTGTGAAAAAAAATTAATTAACACTGTTCATGATTAAAACTCCTGGATTCGAAAGAACACTGTTAAAACTATAGAAAAATATAATAAATACATATAATAGAATAGATCTCCGCGTTTCGGAAGTCATAATTTTCCGCATGTCGTATAAAGACACATTCAAGTAATAGGATAAGTAGATTTTTTTCACATTTCCGACTTTTTAATTAGAGTCCTGTGTAGCATGCCACGAAATATAAAAGAAACTCTTGACTTTTACTCTCAATTTTTACGCTCCAACCAATATTGCAAGAGATATCTCGTAGTTTTAACGAAGAAAAGAAAACGTATTTTTCTTCTAAACAAATATATACTGTTTAAATTAATTTCTTAATTCGATTTTAAAGAGGCGTGTGGCGTTCGTCGATGTGTTACTATCGAAACCATTACTTTCAGGAATCGCCAGGAAAACCTAAGATTAATTCCAATCCTGCAACGAAAAACCCGCATTTTCAACAAAACACCGAACTAGACGTCGCGGATGGATCTTACAAAAACCAACAAGAAATAATTCTCTACGATAAAGATCGTTTCGACTACTTGCCGGTACGAACCAGACAACTTTATTAACGTTCACCTGACGTGAGGGACAGCAATCGCGTTCAAGAACAGAAAGAACGGGAACAACGGAAAAAACCTAGAAAAAATGATGTTTTTGCAGTAATTTACTAATTTATTTTACGAATATTTGATTGCGATACGGAATTCGTAAATACATCAATCAATTAAAAATAAATCATAAAATTCGTATTAATTTACTCGCGATTCTGCAATATCGAGGACAATCGTTAAATTTCGTGAATGAAAAACTAATATTCAACCGTTAGTTTAACATCGAATTTTCACACTCTTATTCGATATTTTTAATACCAAAGAATTATATATATTTGTAAAGTTTGAAATATATATAAAATATACATAAAGTTTCCTGATTTTATCAACGACTCTTTGGTATGACAACACACACGGTTAAATTTATGTGTGTGAGAACATTTTTACAATACATACTTTACAAACAAATATATACATATATGTTAATTGAATTAATTTCTATATATTGTCATTATACGTATTTTTGGATAATTTTTCGTGTAATTTACAAAAATATACATATTTCATATAATTTACATACAATTATAATAAATATAATTTTATATAATACAATTATAATTTCAATATTAAATTAGAATTAAAATACAATTATAGTAATTTACAAATAGATAATTGATGCTATCACTATCAAATATATATATTGAATTTATAGAAATATTTTATAATGCAAATAATTTGATACTGAAAGCATTAACATACATTTGGACTTATACATATTTCCATAAGTTGCACAATATATATATAAATATTTTTGTAACTTGTAAATTTTTAACATAAAATATATATTGCAACATATTGAAATGTTTTATAATATTTTTTATTGTGATTTATTTTCTTAAATTTTTCTGAAAATAAAATTTAGATTGGATATTCTTTGTATCATTTTTAACACAAAATATATATTACAACATATTAGAATGTTTTATATTATTATTGAGATTTATTTCTTTTTATTTTTTTGAAAATAAGTTTCAAATTGGATATTATTATTATATATTTTAATCTTATTTCTCTAGTTTTTTTTTTAATTTTCTAATGGTCCCTATAGCCCTAACAATCCTATTTGCTGGCTGAACCAGCGGAGATTTGGAAAACATATCCCTAACCGCGCATCCTAACCGCGTTTCCTACTCACGTGTCCTAATCGCGCCTTATGTATTTGGCCAGTATTGGCCGCCTATTTTGCGTAGCCTATATCCATTCTTCGGGCCAGTTGGACCTACCTTTCGACTTTTACTCTCAATTTTTACGCTCCAACCAATATTGCAAGAGATATCTCGTATAATATTTTGTGAAAACCTGACAGTATACTTATTATCGAACGATTATATAAACATAAAAAAATTAATTAATGCTGCTAATGATTAAAACTCTATAAAAAATAAAAGATTACAAGACTATAGGAAAATTATAGTAGAATAGACTTCTGTTTCTCAGAATTCAATTTTTCATATGTCGTATTACATTTCAAAATATTTCCAAATCCCGAGGGAAGTACGAAAATATTTGGAGCCCATTTTTCCCTTTATTCTCTCGATTGCTGTCTCTGTTGCTTCAATTTTATTTCAAAATATTAATATAATAAATATATATATAATAATTACGATATCTCTCTTAGTCTGACTCTTCCCCCTTCGACCTGTCCGGCATGGGTGACCCTACCGGTAACTATTAGCATTTTCGAGTGAAGCAGTTCTTTTGCCGAATAATTATTGTCATCGGCAGATGAGCGTAAACATTTCACGCTCAATGACGATTGTGTGATTTTACGATCGTTCGTTAGATGTTTATTTGAATATAACTTTATTTTAACTGAGACAAAACCAAGTTATCAATCAAAATTTTGATTAAAAAATTATGATAAATTATAATAAATATATAAATTTGATTAAAATTTATATATTAATATATAATTTATTTAATAATATAATAATACATATATATAATAATATACAATTTATAATAAAATAAAATTAATTTACACAACATCTATGCAATTTGTTACCATATTACAGATAATTTAATTGATTGATACATAAAAATCTTTTTCTCTAATTCTCTTATTTAAATCATATAAATA
>NW_021848511.1:0-6265 GCF_003651465.1 Formica exsecta
GCCCGTCGTGTCCGCTCGTCTCGATATGCCTAAATCAGCTGACAAGGTGTTTTTTTCTTGTTATTGTCTCGGAACAATTTCGTCGTTTTCAAACATGTAGAATAGGCTCTCGTCTCTTGTCTCGCCGAAATGTCGACTAGATAAGTAGTACGCGGGCATAGAATCAATAAATCGATTATATCAATTCAAATTTATCTCGAATTCTTTACGCTGCTACTTCGTTTTAATAACTTTCTCTAAACAGTGCTCTTGTGTAAAATCTTGATGTTCAGAAAGTTGGAACTATCCCAATTGAAAGCCTCAAATTTATTTATATTTTTATCTGTTTCATTCTTATTTATATTCTTATTTATATTTTTATCTGTTTGACAATTCTATATAGAAATGTGTGATACATTGATACATTTTTTTCTGAACGTTGAAATAGAAATAAAAGAGATCGGACTCCCTGTATCTACTAAAGCGTATGCTAAACAAGAAATATTACCAAATTTTAAAATTGTTACAATTGAATTGTCAGAGTTAATTTCCATACCCTGACCACCTTGAATACACGCTACCATATTAGAAGAGGAAGAATTCCCTGTAGACTTTTCCACTGCTGCTGCAGGAGGTGGCTGCGACTACTGCGAAGGCCTTTGGCCTTGTTCCCTCTTCTTAAATTTAGGGCAATCTGCCCTGACGTGGTCCTTGTTGTGGCAGTAAACACAATGTGTGTCTGTCTTGAAATTCTTCTGATGTTGGATGTATTTATCCGGAAAAGAATTTGACATCTTTGACTTGTCAAATCTTGGATTCGAGATTTTAACTTTCTCGAATTTATTATTTGAGGATTGAAACCTTCTGTATGTGTCAGCACAAGTAGACGTAATGTGCTGCATTTCACTTAGAAATTGATTTAGCGTGTCAACACGTAAAGATGATGCGACAGCTTTTATTGACAAGTTGGTAATTCCATTTATTAATAGATCAATGGAATTTTTGTCGTCCATCCTCAAACTTCTCATTAGTGCCAATTTGTCCATGGCGTAATTTTTAAAAGACTCTGAAGAATAGTTTGCGACGACTTTTCCTACCGTCTCGCGGCTGAGCGATAAACGCGGCCGCCGACTCGTTCTCTCCGTCGCGCGGGTGTAAATTGCGCCGACGAACCGGAGCTAATTCGCCGAACGGGAGATGCGGAATGGTCGTTGACAAAAACGGGAAAACGGAGAAAAAGATCCACGCGCCAGGTGGGAACGGGGTGTTAGGAGTTCCGCGCGTACCGTGACGAGATCCGTGAGATAATCGCGAGAATCGAACTTGGGCGCCAGATACGATCTTTTACGTATCAATTCGCGAAACACGAAATAAGCGCGAAATAAACGCGAAAGAAATTGCCGGAATTCGCCACGGGCTGACTAGCTCGCCTAACGGTAGAGGGGCAGGGCGAGTGTTGATCGAACGCGATAATTTATGCAAGAGGCGACAATTACGGAAACGACAAGCACAACTGAAAGGAAACTCGTAAATTAAACAGAGAAATTAACAGATTTATTATAATAGCGGGTGCCGCATCTCCTCGAGAATAGTAATGATAAACCGCGCGGATATACGGCGGCGGTAAAAGAAACCCGACTGTGAGACTGGGTGTTAGACGTGGGGCGCGAAACCCCGTAATGCGTACGCCGAGACCGAGCCGTTAACCCATTTGCATCATCGCTCTACTTAGGCCGCCGCGCCTGAACATCAGAGCCGAACGACAGACAACTGTCGCGTATCACCGCGCGCTGTTGGGCATATGGGTGTGAAACCGACGTTGAGAAAAATTTATGAATTTTGTCAAAAACAGTGTCTAAAACAACTAATACGCAATAGTTTACATCAAACATTTTATTTTATTTTTTTTTTAACAGAAACGGAGAAACAAATATTTTTTTATAAATGAAATAAAATTATTTATAATACAACGAAAATTTAATTAAATTACTTTTCGTGATATTCTTTGAAATGATCAATACATAATGCTACCTTACAAATATGGCATTGAAAGATTGTCTCTCTTCGAATAGACTTAGATAAGCATGCAACGCATCGTTTTGACGTTTTATTACCCTTTGCCAAGGTTTGAGGTATCCGTATAGGAAAATGCCTGCCAGTATATCGCGATATAGAATCATTGATAGGTGCGTTATTTATTTTTATATTGGGCAAATATTTGTTAATAATTTCTTCAGCTAATAGCTGTTTATAAACATGAAATGACCGATCTTTTTTATGACTTTTAAAAATTACATAACTGTTTAGCAACATCATGTCGACAAAATAAAAAAATATTTTCTTATAGGCTTTTTTATTTCTTCGCATGGTGTGAAATTTACTTAGCATTTGGTCGCCTACATCAACTCCACTCATATACTGATTATAATCTTGTACTGCGGTTGGTTTTAAACATTTTTGTCCGGTATATCGGTTTATTTTTCCAGTTTCAGCAAATTCTAAGCCATGCATAGTCGTTAGTAAAACGACATCTTTCTTATCTTTCCATTTTATTGCCGCCATCTCTCTTGTAGAAAACACAATAGCTTCTCCCCTTTGCAATTGTTGTGATTTGAATTCCTGAGGCATTTCTTTCCTATTAATTCTCGCGGTTCCACATACATTCGTTTTCATACTGTATAATTCTCGATATAAGATCGGTGAACTGTACCAATTATCTATAAATAAGCAGTATCCTTTGTTCAATAACTGACTTTCTTTCAATAAATTCATTACGACGTTTCTACTAGCAGATCCAGTAACGGTTTTATCTTTTCCTACATATATTTTAAAATTATGTATGTATCTCGATTGCGAATCACACAGTTTGTAAAACTTTATGCCAAATCTCGCTCGTTTTGTTCTAATAAATTGTATATAATGCAAGCGACTTCTACATGACATTAATGACTCATCAATCGAAATGTTTTTATTTGGTACATACATGCGGATGAAAGTATTTTTTACTATTTCAGAAACTTCTCGAATTTTTACAAGTGGGTCCTTAGATTTAATAATACTAGAAAAATGTAAATTGTTGGCGATTGACGTAAATCGGGTACGGGTCATAATATTTTTAAAATATGGTGTTTCTAAGCTTTTATCGGTACTCCAATAGCTCTGAATCGTGGGCTTACAAACTAAGCTCATTAGAATGTTTACAGCAATAAATATTTTTAGTTCATCGTCTGCAAGAGGTATAAAATTTTCATCGGTTGCACCATATTTATTTGTTTCTGTAATTACTTTTGTAACTAATTCTTGGTTAAAGAATAATTCAAAGATTTCCCTTCTTGACCGATTTTGTGTATCTACGGTTGCACCAACAACACTAGAAAAACCGTGTATAGTGGGCGTATGATTCTCGGCTTTCCACACGAAACCTTCATTTGTAAAATTGCCGCACTGTTCAACTTCATCACTTGAGCTGTCATCACTTGATGAAATCCTACGGACACGTTTTCGAGTAGGTCCAATCTCAGTACTTGAATCCGAATCAAGACTTTCAAAATCCATTGGGGCAACTATATTTTAGTTTAAATAATAAAATTAGATGGTTTTTTAAACTTGGACTTGTTAAACTTAAATACTCACGAAAGATTCTCAGGAATCAACAGATTATCGCGAAAAAGGAAAACTTGTTTACAATAAACTGATGTACGTATAGAATAAACCTATAAAATGCTATCACAAGCGATTAATATGGTCTGCCACATCTAAAGAGTACTTAGCAACTGACAATAAGAAACAGTCGCGGGTTCGCGGATTATTCCGCGCTTGGTGATAGTAGACAGTCGCAAGTATGCGGAATATTCCGCGCTTGGTGATAGTAGACAGTCGCGGCTCGCGGAATATTCCGCGCATTGATGCAAATGGGTTAAATCGGCCGGAATGTTCGCTCGGCTTGAATTACGCCTCGCACTGCGAAGAAATTGATTATTACGTTCGTCTATAATTCGGGCGTAAGTCCGAATCAATTCTCGATATCACCTCGCCAACGGCGACATTATCGCCCGTTATTACCGCCAAATTATTAATACGCAACTTAAGATTAACAGGCAATTAATGCAACGCGGACATGCTTCGATTTCGGACGGACAGATTACGCAGAATTGAATATTCGACACACACACGCACGCAATTCATGCAAGAATCGCGAGGAAACTCTCACAAAACGCGCTCACAATTTCGAGACGCGGTGCTTTACAGCCGATATAATAAAATATCTCGTAGCGATTCACACTCTCACGTAACCCATATAATAATCGCGAAGGAAAGTTGCACCGGACGTGCACGCATAGTTTAGACGCGAAGATTCACAAACGAAAGACAAAAATAATATAACAAATTGACGCGAATCACACTCAGACGACCGACCTACAGTACGAACGAGTCTTAAACGCTAGACGTGCGAGAACCAACGCAAATATAATCTACGGAATCCGAATCTTCAGAGAGACGACACACGGTTTATTACAAACGCGAGTCTCGATCCGCGGAAACCGATACTTTCGAGGCTCCGGGGCTCGAATCGCTTGGCGACGTGGCCGTGACGCGAAAATCTACACCAAAGAATCGGGCTTAGCCCGTACACCAAAGTACGAATTCACGGCGACGACGACAGAACGAAACGATTCCGGGCGCGATCGCGAGTGGCGAATATGGCGGAGGACAACCTCACCGGCTCGATACTCTCTCCTGGGACGGTCCCTGGGTAGACGTCGTCCTCTCGGGCTCGATCCTCTCTGACTCCGATCACCGGGATCGCTTCCGCTCGCTTCCGCCACAAATGGCTCTCTCAAAACGGTCCTATTGCTCACGCTTCGATTCGCACGCAAG
Organism: Formica exsecta; assembly: GCF_003651465.1. Classification (NCBI taxonomy): domain Eukaryota; kingdom Metazoa; phylum Arthropoda; class Insecta; order Hymenoptera; family Formicidae; genus Formica; species Formica exsecta. The sequence continues at coordinate 4,858 of NW_021848511.1, forward strand.
CTCACGCCAGTCTGATCCTGGATCGTCGCGATCCAGAATCGATACCTGTGGGCCAGCCGGGGCTGCGCACACAGGGTGCGTATTATCGCGATCAATCACGCGTTATCACGCGCTGTGGGCGGCGGGCGGCGCTCTCACGGTCGTATCGGAGGTGCGCGCGCCCCCGGTATTACAAACAATAATTCGCTGGGGCCCTTTCCGCGGGGCCGTCGCGAGGTCTAGGGCGAACGGCTTGACCGGAAACATCGCTGAAATCCTTTCGATCGTCTTTTCCTGGGGCCGTGTCACGCCATCGGGAGCGTGGTTGCAGTCCCTCCGCGGGGATCGGATCCGCACGGGCCTGAGTTCTTGCGCGAGGATTTTCTCGCTGTCCCGTGCGTCGCGCATCACGTGTGCGGGTCCTGATCCTGTCGTGACGTAGCCAGACGTTAGATGCTTTAAACTCCCGGATTGCTGGCTCCTTGCCCCTCTAAGGTCGTTTTGGATCGCCGATTGTATTTTTCGTGATGTTTCAGCGACTTTCCGCTCGTTCTTCCGATGAGGCTCCCCAATCAATTATTCATACGAAAAGAAAATAACAAACGAAATTAATATTAAGCTCGGAATCTCAATTACTGACGCCTCTCTGGAGGTAACGGTACGGTTCTCGCAATTATTCGACTGGCGCGCCCCTTTAGCCCACGCTTTTCGATCGGAGAGGGATTCGGCGGACGCGCGCGAGACGGCAACGTCACAATATTTATTCTATTTCTCTTTACTATATCTCTATTTTTTCCTATCTTACTATCTCCCTCATTTACTTATCTTTGCATGCTCATGGCTTCTACACATAACGAAAACGTCGCGCGGAAAAAAACGACGCGATACTTGAATCAATTTTTTATTCTTACGGAAAAGTGCTAAATTGTTTGGTTATAGCGTCGCTTTTTGCTGTGCGGGGTTTTCGCGTTCTGTGTCATTTCATGTTACTTCTGTTCGTTCGCTATAATTTTTTTTTCTTTTTTTCACATCATTGTTTCATTCATGTCGCTCTCTCTCTTTCTGTTCTTTTCTCTATATAATAAATTAATTTTTGTACATATATTTTCATTTTGTTCAAAATTGAATCATTAAAATTTCGTTTCTAAATTTCGCCGTTATATTAAAACGAGTGCCTCAGAAAATAAAACACGAGCGAGAACAAACAGCGTCGCGGTCACCCGTTCGGTGCGTGATCGCATTCTTAGAGTGAAAAACCGCGACAAACACCTGGTTCGAGAACGTTCGATACCGAAAAACTTGTTATTCACATCGGCAGAATGCGAGTTTCCGCGTTCGGTCGATTTAGTCTGCCTACGACAACGATTCGAGCTGGTCGATAGCAATCGATCATAGTTTCGAATATCATCATTTCTCGTATGATATTCTT
>NW_021848511.1:6651-8184 GCF_003651465.1 Formica exsecta
GGAGATCCTGGAGGAAATGGAGCCGGTCGTGAGTCCAAACCCATCTCTGTCCTCGACGAGACTGCCCGCGGACGCGTCCGCGTTTTCATTATCGCATCTTCCATCCATCAAATTGCTTCCGTTCGACGGCAATTACAACGAATGGGAACAATTTCGCGATCGATTTACGACGCTAATTCGAGAAAATTCGGACTTGAATGATTTCGCGCGCATGCATTTCTTATCATCGTGTTTAACGGGTCGCGCGGTAGAATGTATAGCGAATCTGTCGGTTACTGCCGCTAATTTTGAAATAGCATGGAAAGCGTTAACCAAACGGTACGACGACAAAAGGCGGTCGATAAACAAACATCTCTCGACCTTGCTCAGCTTATCGTCTATCTCGCGCGAATCTGCCACCGAGCTGCAGACTTTAAACGACAAAGTGAATATCGCAATGGCATCATTGAAAGCCCTCAATCGAAAACCGAAGGAACTCTGGGAAAATATGGTCGTTCATATCGTTGTGCAAAAATTATATCCGGTAACGCGCAAAGATTGGGAACTAAGCATCGCCCATAAAGATGCCCCGCAGTCACACGAAACTTTAAGCGAATTTATCGAGTCTCGCACTCGCGCGTTAAGGACAGCCGCCCCCGGGTCAGCCGTTAAAACCGGTGTAAAACCAATCGCAGCCTCGCGAGTTCATTCCGCAACCGCATCCGCTAATGCACAATCGCAGTGCTCGCTGTGTCCAGCTCGACACTTTATTAACGTATGTCCTACGTTCGTGAGCAAAAATGCGAGTCAACGTCGCGTTATAATCAAGCAACAAAAACGTTGTTTCAATTTGTTATAGCCCAAAACGGCTATAAACAAATTAGCATAATTATTAATTATTAAATATTATTTAACGTCTTCCGACTATAACTCGAAGCCGAGGAAGACGTATCAAGTTACGAGCGCAATCGCTGACAAAGCGAGCCACGCGCGGAGGCCACGCGTTCGCGAGACTCGAAGAACGATACGCCAGAAATGCAAGCAAAGAATATACGTAGCTTGCATCCAGGGTTTTTCCACCCAAAATCGAGCGAGACAACGCGTTGAATTACTAGCAATGAAATTGTACGATGCTATGATTGAAGGAGAAGAGGACATCTCATTATCAAAACGCACGATTCAACACACGATTAAAAAACAGGCGTTAATAAATTTTCAAATTGGATTACGCGACGAATTAAAGGTACTCGTATGGGCGCAACGATATACGACGCTCCAAGCGATAACGGGCGCGAGCGCTGAAGAAAAACTTATCGGACCAACGGCAAGAATAAGCAACTTCCCGAATAAAAATCAGTCCGACGGTAACAGTAGCGAAGATGATAAAAGCGAATGTAAAAAGAAACAACCGCGACCTGCATCCGAATATCACGTTACGCATATTAAAGATACGCCGAGCACACAGAAGAAGACGGATTTATTGTTAATAGACTGGGACGAATGGATACACTTCGCAATGTTCACGTATAATACGACGCCACACACAGCTACGGG
>NW_021848512.1:0-502 GCF_003651465.1 Formica exsecta
CCTCTTGTACTCCATGCTCTCGCTTGATAGCCTCCACCACTGCTGGATCACTGTAATATCGTGCCTTCCTTCTATGTGCGTCTGCTAGATCTGTTTGCTCGCTTACTACTTGGGCGTCCACGACTACCGCTGTTCGTCCTAGTACCGCTACTATGTCGGGTTTCCTAAGTCCGATACTCGTCTTGTAGTGGGGCTCGTGGAACACTTGGTATCCGCCTCTGGGTATATTGCGGGCAATGTAGGATACCACAGCGTTGTGCCTCTTAATGCGTGCTCCGTGGGTTCGGTGGCAGTGTTGTAATACGTGGTTCAGAGTTTCTTGTGCTTGACATCCTGCACGGCATCTTCTTTCTTGCGGCCTGCCTCTAGTGGTACGGGATTTAGTAGGAAGAGCTCCTATTCTTGTTCTCTGACAGTTTATATAGTCTCTTCCCGATAACATCCTACTGCCATCAGTGATCCATTGGTGTTGATGAGGTGTCTTCGCTGAGTCTTTTAACGC
>NW_021848513.1:0-462 GCF_003651465.1 Formica exsecta
ATGATATAATCTGAAGAATTCATAATTTGGTAGTAGAGCGCGAGATACTCCGTCAAATTCTTTTTCGAAACGCGATCGTGAGAAGTATTGGCAAGTAATTTGATATGATTAATATGATTAATAATTAATTATCCTCTACATACGTTAAATCATACGTTAATTATATCGCGACAATTAATTTTGAAACGCGTATTTCGTGTAATTTATTTCTTTAATTTTAATTAAATTTTGTTTTATTTATTTAAGTAAGAGAAATGTAGTGACAGAAGTCCGAAATAATAAGTTATCGTTTTGTTGGATCTCTTTTTATGAGCAATAATTATTTCTTTAATAATATTTATTTAAATATAATTTAAATTAAATACTATAAAGTTAAATATATTTTTTCCGGTACTTTATCATTCGACTCTTCAATGATCTAAATATAATTCACATTAGGAATGCGCAATTAACTCGCAAGAT
>NW_021848513.1:2197-5008 GCF_003651465.1 Formica exsecta
TGACCTGCAAGTGCAATAATGACCCAAAATTACGTCCCTAGTATCCAACTCATCGTCATCTGTCACATCGTTATTGTATGCTATGAATATTTGATGCTTTGTTGCACGACGAAATCGTGAGAAAATCCGAACCCTTATCAATCCTGGTTCCCCGAGAAGGGAATCGAGTTGGAACTCCTCTTGTCCATCACGTTGCATCTTATCTTGTATGTACGATGGTGCCAGGTTGACCTGAAACGTTCCCACAGTCAAGTCCCGTAAACTTTCCAATGACAAACGTGGAAAATCATGTAACTGACCATTCTGAAGATGAATCCATTGTGCATTCCTGGTACACATTCTCTCAACTTCTACTCGTGCTTGAACAACGTTCACTTCCTTCGACCTATTCAGGAGCTCTTGTGCCAATTCCGCATTGGCTCCTTCCATTTGAATTAAGGGGTGATACGCATTAATTATCGCCCCCGCAATATTATAAAACTCACCAAGATGATGAAGATGTGGCACTATAATTGTATGGTCGAAGAACTTGAAAATTGTTTTGATATGCCCATTTCTAGCTTCAATTATCCATCTAGTTTTCGTTACCAATCGAGACTCATTACTTTCTTCAGTAGATAACTGTTTCTGATTTGGCATAAGAAAAGCTGGCATTCTATTATCAATCCCTAGCTCTTGCAGTAATGGCTGAACATCTCGATATCCACGATCCAATATCAAAATATCTCCATCGTGGAACCACTCTCTCATGGTGTCAGCATCGCGTCGGAACTCGTTACTCAACATTTGAGCATCATTATTGTAATAATCAGAGAAATAAGGTCCCTGAATCGCCAATATGTACCCATCTGGAGCAACTATCAGAGCAGGTTTGATCAAATGTCGACCTTTGTGAATTGAATATGATTGACGTAGAACACGAAAATTACTACTTTTCTGAATGTACGAGTAAGTTCCGTCAATATAAGCAATAACTCTCGGGGAATCTGGTTCAGGATTATATAATTCATTAGCGAAAGAAGTTACATGATCCACTATATATTGTTCCCGAGTAATGGCTTGGAAACCGATATTGGCTGGGACAAATCTATAAAGAAGAGATTGGCGAACGTTTGCAATTGCCAAACCAACCGCTTGTCGAGATGAATATTGGAATAGAACCTTGAGAAATTCATCAGACAACCCTTGTCGTAGTTTACATAGAAACATCAAGAGATCTTTCTTACTGATATTTCTAACACCACGTGCTTGAGGAACGGGGTCGCAATATGTATACAGTTCTCGGAACTGCTCTTTTGTGATAGGAGCTATGGATGCGAACTCTTCATCAGTGAAATCATTTTCATTTTCATAATTGCACTTGTTAAGTGCTACATCACGGAGGGATTGTAAGAAGATTTGCAACTCCTGACCTTTAATGACATATGACCTGTGAACAGAAGTCAAACCTGGTAACAATGCTTTGTGAATCAAACCATCCTCATCTAAATGTCGGTCACAACATCTTGTTGTTTCCGGGATGTAAATATTCTTCAGAATGAAAACGTTCACCCTAGCCGTGATAGGCAACCGCCGAACATTGTTCGTAGCTCTGCAGAACAAACAAGGATGGTTGGAAATGTCAGTAATGACGTTGAGTCTCAAGCAACTTGGATTCCGTTCTATTTCGTCAATATCGTTTCTTATATTGATATTGCAATTAAAACATATTTTAGATTCATCATCAATTTCGATGGGCTGCGAACCATGTTCTTTTCGTCTGAGGATAGCGGTTTGTCTGATCACTTGATCATCGTCAATTCGCACCATTTGTCGCGGATTGAATTGACGATTACAAACGTAACAACGTTTGCGGGACGTGAAAGGCATTGTAAGATTTTTGTGACAATGAGGGTGAAAAGAATATTAAATAAGACCGAGACGCAATGATAGAAACAACTAGATACGAAGAAAAAATCGTAGTATTGCGTGAAAAAAGAACAAATGACAACGCTCTCCGGGCGAACCACGTCCGTTCGAGAGAAGAAGAATATCCAATGTTGACGACAAAAACAGGTGAATACGAATGAAAAATCCAAATATTGAGTGAAAAAAGAACTAATGACAACGCTCTCCGGGCAAACCACGTCCGTCCGAGAAAAGAAGAATATCCAATGTTGACGACAAAAACAGGTGAATACGAATGAAAAATCCAAGTATTGAGTGAAAAAAGAACTAATGACAACGCTCTCCGGGCGAACCACGTCCGTTCGAGAGAAGAAGAATATCCAATGTTGACGACAAAAACAGGTGAATACAAATGAAAAATCCAAGTGCAATACCCTGGTGCAAAAAACATGGACACCCTGTATATTCATGCATGTATGTTTATACATGTGATACAGATTCATGCCAACATACATGCGAGCATACATGTATTCAATCCATGCATACAGAGTGAAGATAATACAGCCCAACGCTTATCGAGACATACATGCAAAATAATCGTTTTTTTAATGTTTAAAAAAATATATCTCGAAAACTATGCATAGACGGACTTTTTGACCATTAGAGAGAGAGGTTTTTTGTTCGGAATGATGAAAACTATAACATAAAAAAATTCCAGCCAAATTAACCGATGGCCAATTTCTCATGTAATTAGTGCGTGGTCCTTTCTTATTTTTTAACGTACAATTCAAATCTGTAATAAAAAGTGCTATGTTCCCCTCAAAAAATTCAACTTCCGGTCCGGATGGCGTATTTCCGGTCGAAATCAAAAGTTGAAAATATCACCATTCGATAGAGCATACCCGATTTACTTAAAAAATGTTC
>NW_021848513.1:6570-17665 GCF_003651465.1 Formica exsecta
TTTTCTACTTTTAGATTATAGCTTTTATATGGAATTATTAGAGTTATTAATAGTGCTTTTACCAAAATTTATAAAATTATTTTATTAATCTGCATATTATTATATGGATCAAATATAAAATTCAATGCATATAATAAATTTTTTAAAATATTAATTATTTTGAGCGCTGCTACAATTTGGATCTTCTATTTGCATGTTGCAGAGCAACGTAGCGACCCTGACATTCTGAGAGGAGGAGGAGGCCTAGGAGAGGCATCCTGCACCGGCGGAGCAACCTAAGGGTGAGTATTATTATACATCCCGTACATGCATTAATTCGGTTCATTTATTTGAATACTTTAAACAAGAGTGATTTGCACAAAGAGAAGAACTCTTATATAAATCTCTTATATAAAAGTTTCTACTTAAAAAAAATTGTTTTCTTTTTTAGACCTTATAAAATTATTCCATATTTATATGCCTGCTTATTATTGCTCCCACCGGATATAAAATTCGATGCGTACAATAATAATTTCTTGAAATATTAATTATATTAAATGTTGCTATAATTTGGATTTTATATTTGTATGTTGCAGACAACGTAGCTTCAAGACCAACAACTCCGCTGTTGCGCATCAGTGTCGGTGACAAACTTTTATTTAATTTTAAGATAACGGATTTTTAGAGATTGTAGATATAGATTGTAGCTTGTAGATTATAGATGGATCCGTTATCTTAAATTGGATGGACTAGAATAAATTAGATTACACACATAACTTTTGACATTTATTTAATAGAAATTTGCATTAAAACATATTACAAAAGCAAACTAAAACATAAATAAATAAATGTAAAAAAACTTTCAATTCACTATCAATTCATTCTTTATCATTCTGTGTAATCAATTATCTATCAATTATTTATTTAATAAAGAACGTGTCACTAATTTTATTATTATGTATATAATAATTTATTCTTATAACACACGTTTTATTTAATATTTTACAGTCCATCCATCTATATGTAGTGTAGCATATCAGAAAACTTTGTTTTGACTGATATAAATTTAAGTAATCGATCAATCAAATCATGTATAATATTTAAAGAAATAAGTGAATAATAATAATATAAAGTAAAAGTATAGTAAAAAATATATAAAAGTAAATGTTTACTTAATTCTATTATAATTGTATTAAAAGAGTAATATTATATATTACAAAAATTTTAATCAATCACAATTTTTAATTAATGATTTGACATTGTATATCAGTTAAAGCAAAGTTATATTAAAACAATGTACAACAAACGGTCCTAACGTATTACGGCCGTCAACGAGCGTAAAATTACGCTCATGCACCGGCGATAATAATTAGCCGGCAACGGAAGGAATTTTTCTCCTTCATTGTCCTCTGATAGAGGTCGAAGCTACACCTCTGGCTAGATGTAGTCAGATTGAATATGGCCAGGATCAACGAAAGGTAGGTCCAACTGGCCGGCCCAACGGAAGCAACATAGTTGACCAATATCGTGGTCAAAAGGCGGAAAAAAACACATGTTGAGCAATACATGTGTTTGTGCATTTCTACGTGCAATGGCACGTAATCAAGAATGCTATCGGTGCATTCTATTAGGGCACGCGAGTAGGGCACCCGAGTAAGGCACGCGATTAGGGTGCGCGATTAAGACACACTCTCCAAAGTGTGATCCCGGATTCTCGCTGGCTTAGCCAGCAAAAATAGGATTGTTAGGACTATTTATTAGGACTATTTTAATTTAAGATAGTTATTTAATTCCTTAAAATTCTTTAGAAAACTAATAAGTAGGATTATTTGAGAAGAATTAAAAAGTGAAAATTAATTATACAAAATTTGTAGAAAAATTAATAATTTTAATTTTTCTACGATTTAAATTAAAAAGTAACTAGCAAAAAAATTAAAACTAATTATTAAAAATTTCAAAGATAGCACACATGCTACATCTTTTTTTATAAATAAAAAATTGCATATATATATATTATGTACAAAATAAAATGTAATACATGTATATTACATTTTATTTTATATATTTAAACTTGTATATATATTTATTATATTGTTATATAAATTTATGTAATGTTAAACTCTTGAAGTAAATGCTGTTCAGTATCAATTATCTACATTATTGGATATATCAGATATATCTATTTGATATACTGATAGCATTATTATTTGTAAATTGTACTCTAATTATGATTGTACAATAATTAATTGTAATTATTATTATATTATTTACAATAATGCAATACATGTATTTTATTATTCATAAATATAGTCGTTCGTAATCACATTTTCATAAAAATTATTATATCCATTTAATTTTCAATGAAGAGATATATTTCTTAATAATGGAAGGACACATTTTCTCGCGCGAGTTTTAATCTCGTGAATTAAAGATAATGACTAGAATGGTAACTGTCGTTGATTCGTTATCGAAATCATTGCTATCGGGAACAGTCCGGAAGATTTGGGATTCGTTCCCTCCTGCAGCGGGGCTCCTGATATTCAACGGATCACTTAACTTTTCTTTTCGGATTGATCTTGCGGAGTCCGACGTAGAAACAAGAATTTGATCGTTCTCCACCTTTAGGATTGTTCTTGTCTTTGTCGGATATTAACCGGCGTATTATCTAACGGAGGGATCTTGATCTGGTCAAATCGTTGAGCCAGTTATCATCCACTGAACGCGGCGATAACGCGCAGTTTTTTTTATAACGGTATTTTAAGACTTATATGGTTTTACCCTGTTTAGTCAATCCTCCGCGAAACGGTACACATATCTTATTTTTAATCGCAAAATTTAATTTAATTTAATTTAATTTGTAAGGACAAAGCGAGATAGATTTGAAAATGTAAATAGGCGAGGTGAAGGAAGGACGCGACGAGTGAGTCAGTCAGTCCCGAGCCCTCGACAAGACAAGACGAATAAATCGCCCGCTACGAAAATACGCATTTGAGAATTAACGGCCTTTCCTGATTCCCGTCGATTAATACCTTACATTATTCTCAGAAGTGGGATCTGTGACTTGCGATCCGCGATAAAGAAATTACGGTGCATTGTTTATGATAGACGTTGTAAAATTTGAGACTGCGTATGAATCGTGTGTGCTGTACGTGGCATCGTTGCATGTGTCGCATGCGAATTTTCGAAAAGGAGGATTGACTGTTGAGTGACGGCGGCGGAGTTTCTGGGTGGAGACCTGGATTCGAGAGGATGTCGATGGTCTGAGCATTGCTGAGAAGTCTGGACCTGAATTTTCGATCGCCGTTTTAAGAGAAGGGAACAAAGAAATCAAACTGTATTCTGGAATTTTTGATCGCCATATTCGACAGGTATCGTTAAACCGTCGCAATAGTATATCAAAATATTGAGTGTCATCGAGGTGAAACTGGTATTATCGGAGCAGCGTTGCGAACGTCGGGACAGGACTGTAACATTAAATTGAGCTTTATATTATGGATAGACTGAGTAAACTCACGAGTGTGCAATTAAAGACAATTCTCAAAAATCATCAGCTGTCAACCGCGGGAACGAAGGCGGAGTTAGTTGCGATAATTGCATCGGCGAATCCGGCAGGTGACTGGATGTCGGAGATGCAGGAGCCGCGAGGGGAGCCATCGCGGGATGAAGAGGGGAGTTGTTTCGGAGAGGAGGATAACGCACCGCGGGAGAATTCAGGCCCGTGCGAACAAGGGGAGCAAAGCCAGGCGGACGCGACGCGGAGGCCGTATTTGCGTCGTGAGTCGGCGGATGTGCGCCATCGAAACGACTTTCTTTTGCGCGAATTAGAATTAATGCGGAGAGAGAGAGAGCTCTGATGGCGAGAGAGCTCGAGGTTGCTCAGCAAGAGATGGAGATATTGAGGAACTCTCAACGAGCCGGTAATAATTCAAACAGCGGGAGGCCTGTAAATATTAGAGCGGTAAGTGACCTTCTAAGCGAATTCAACGGAACGGATCGTGACTTCGGCGAGTGGGAAAAACAGGTCAGGTTATTGTGCCAAACATATGAACTTGATGACAATATGGCTAAGATTCTTATCAGTTCAAAGTTAAAGGGTCGAGCAGCACAGTGGTTTCACTCACGATCGCGGAATCTTGAGATGACTATGGACGAGTTGATGGGGGGAATGAAGATCGCTTTTGACTGTCGGCTCAGTAGGGTGGAACGTCAGAGAAAATTCGAAGCCAGAACATGGAGTTCAGGCGAGGCTTTTGCTGATTATTACCATGATAAACTTATATTGGCTAATCAGGTACCGATAGACGATGACAATTTAATCGAATATTTGATTGACGGCATAGGAGATGTCTCGTTGCGGAACCAAGCGCGCATCCATTGTTACGACTCAGCTGGAGCATTGCTGGAGGCCTTTAGGAGAGTCATCATCCAACCGGAAGCGAGGAATCGCTCAAGGCGCAGTACTATAGGAGAAAAATGGAAATCGACGGGGAAACCGTTTAATAAATCGGAATCTAAACAGGCGAAACAGCAGGACGGACAGCGAGCGGCTGAAGTAAAGTGCTATAATTGTAATCGAATGGGGCATGTATCGAGAGAGTGCCGACGGCCTAGGCGAGAGAGGGGATCGTGTTACGAGTGCGGGGAGATGGGACATTTCGCCAATGATTGTCCGAAAAGAGACAAACCGCAGGTTGCTAATGTTTACGAAGACTCTGCGACGGAGGTGGATTTTCGGCGAAGCGTTATGTTCGAGATAACCGGGTCTAGTCTTCAACAGGTTTTACGCTTGGACACTTTGTTGGATACGGGAAGTCCGGTTAGTTTTTTAAAAGAGAGAATTGTTAACGGCGTGAATGTTGAGCCGGTGAACGAATTAGATTATCGATACTGCGGCATTAATAATTCTAAATTGACTATTAAGGGTAAAGTCACGGCTCGTATTTCGTTAGGTGGCGATTCTAGAAAAGATGTGACAATTTTGATTGTGCCCGAAAATACTATGATTACGCCAGCTGTCTTGGGTCGCGATGCGTTACGAAAATTTGAGTTAGTACTAACAAAAGCTAATATGACGGATGAGGCACAGGAGATTATGAATATTAATCTTGCGGAGACACAGAGTGATCCTATTGATTGTTTAGATATAAACTCGGGGGCGTCACATTATGCTCGGGATGAATTTCGACGGGATGTGCGCCATCGAAACGACTTTCTTTTGCGCGAATTAGAATTAATGCGGAGAGAGAGAGCTCTGATGACGAGAGAGCTCGAGGTTGCTCAGCAAGAGATGGAGATATTGAGGAACTCTCAACGAGCCGGTAATAATTCAAACAGCGGGAGGCCTGTAAATATTAGAGCGGTAAGTGACCTTCTAAGCGAATTCAACGGAACGGATCGTGACTTCGGCGAGTGGGAAAAACAGGTCAGGTTATTGTGCCAAACATATGAACTTGATGACAATATGGCTAAGATTCTTATCAGTTCAAAGTTAAAGGGTCGAGCAGCACAGTGGTTTCACTCACGATCGCGGAATCTTGAGATGACTATGGACGAGTTGATGGGGGGAATGAAGATCGCTTTTGACTGTCGGCTCAGTAGGGTGGAACGTCAGAGAAAATTCGAAGCCAGAACATGGAGTTCAGGCGAGGCTTTTGCTGATTATTACCATGATAAACTTATATTGGCTAATCAGGTACCGATAGACGATGACAATTTAATCGAATATTTGATTGACGGCATAGGAGATGTCTCGTTGCGGAACCAAGCGCGCATCCATTGTTACGACTCAGCTGGAGCATTGCTGGAGGCCTTTAGGAGAGTCATCATCCAACCGGAAGCGAGGAATCGCTCAAGGCGCAGTACTATAGGAGAAAAATGGAAATCGACGGGGAAACCGTTTAATAAATCGGAATCTAAACAGGCGAAACAGCAGGACGGACAGCGAGCGGCTGAAGTAAAGTGCTATAATTGTAATCGAATGGGGCATGTATCGAGAGAGTGCCGACGGCCTAGGCGAGAGAGGGGATCGTGTTACGAGTGCCGGGAGATGGGACATTTCGCCAATGATTGTCCGAAAAGAGACAAACCGCAGGTTGCTAATGTTTACGAAGACTCTGCGACGGAGGTGGATTTTCGGCGAAGCGTTATGTTCGAGATAACCGGGTCTAGTCTTCAACAGGTTTTACGCTTGGACACTTTGTTGGATACGGGAAGTCCGGTTAGTTTTTTAAAAGAGAGAATTGTTAACGGCGTGAATGTTGAGCCGGTGAACGAATTAGATTATCGATACTGCGGCATTAATAATTCTAAATTGACTATTAAGGGTAAAGTCACGGCTCGTATTTCGTTAGGTGGCGATTCTAGAAAAGATGTGACAATTTTGATTGTGCCCGAAAATACTATGATTACGCCAGCTGTCTTGGGTCGCGATGCGTTACGAAAATTTGAGTTAGTACTAACAAAAGCTAATATGACGGATGAGGCACAGGAGATTATGAATATTAATCTTGCGGAGACACAGAGTGATCCTATTGATTGTTTAGATATAAACTCGGGGGCGTCACATTATGCTCGGGATGAATTTCGACGATTATTCATCGATAATTATGTTAAGCCACAGCGACCCAGGGAGCCTAGGGTTCGAACAGGGTTGAAATTGGTAGTTAAAGATTTGCAACTGTTTCATTGTACACCGCGTAGAATATCGCATGGCGAGAGAGAAAAATTGCAAGATATTTTAGATCGCTTGCTTGAAAAGGGATATATTAGACCAAGTAATTCGGAATATGCGTCGCCTATAGTTCTACCGAGAAAGAAAAACGGAGAGATACGGATGTGTGTTGATTTCAGAATTTTAAACAAAGCATTAGCTCGTGATAATTATCCACTACCGTTAATTGAAGACCAATTAGAAGTCTTAAACGGGAAAAAACATTTTAGTTTAATAGATTTAAAGGATGGATTCTATCATATCAACGTATCGGCAGATTCTGTAAAATACACGTCATTTGTTACGCCATTAGGTCAATTCGAGTGGTTGAAAATGCCATTTGGTCTGAAGACTGCACCATCTACTTTCCAGCGATTTATAAATAATGCGTTATCCGATTTTATTAGAGCGGGAGATATTGTAGTTTATATGGACGATGTGCTCGTCGCTACCACTACGTTAGATTATCATTTGCAGGTCTTAAAGCGTTTATTCGAGGTAATGGTCGACAACGTCTTGGAGATTAGATTTGATAAATGCAAATTTTTATATACCGAAATCGAGTATCTCGGATATCTTATTAATGAGCACGGTGTGAAGCCTACGATAAACGGGGTCAATGCCGTTACAACTTTTCCAGTACCTAAAACTAAGCGCGAATTACAGCGATTTCTTGAATTGTGCTCGTATTTTAGAAAATTTATTCAAGATTATTCCATGATTTCGAAGCCGTTGTCTGATCTAACCAGAGAGAGCGCGGCATTTAAATTTGGTGAAGATGAACTTAAAGTCTTCGAAGCGTTAAAGAACAAGCTTAGTACAGCGCCGATATTAGCCATTTATAATCCGAAAGACGAAACCGAATTGCATTGTGACGCGAGTGCGATAGGGTATGGTGCGGTTCTAATGCAAAGAAAATCGGATCGCAAGTTCCATCCGGTGTTTTATTTTTTGAAGCGGTTCACGGAGACGGAAGCGAAATATCACAGCTACGAGTTGGAGACTCTTGCAATAATTTACGCACTAAAACGTTCTAAAGTTTATCTGCAGGATCTCAAATTCAAAATTGTTACCAATTGTAATTCTCTTGCCATGACTTTAAAGAAAAAAAATATTAACCCTAGGATTGCTAGATGGGCGTTAGAATTGCTTAATTATGATTATGAATTAGAACATAGGCCCGGAGTGCGGATGAAATACGTTGACGCATTTAGTCGAACAGTGAGAATTGTGGAGGACAATCCTTTTGAATGGAATCTTACGATTAGCCAAGGACAAGATTCGAAAATTGTAGAAGTGAGGAATCAACTTGAACAGTCTGAAAGTAAAATTTTCGAATTGCGTAATGGACTCGTATATAGGAAAAAGGACGATAAGCTATTGTTTTACGTTCCTGAGATGATGGAAAAGAATGTTATTTTTAAATATCATGACGAAATGGGACACTTTGGAGTTGAGAAAAGTAGCCAAGCTATTTTACAGAATTATTGGTTTCCTAAATTGCGAGAGAAGATAGAGGGACATATTAAAAATTGTTTAAAATGTATTGCTTACGCGCCCAAGACGGGGAAGGCAGAGGAATTTTTGAATACGATTCCGAAAGGCAACGTTCCATTCGCTACTTTGCATATTGACCATATAGGGCCGATAGATAAACATTCCATTAAGCGACATATTTTGGTTATAGTTGATGCTTTCACTAAATTTGTAAAATTATATGCGGTTAAAACGACAGCTAGCAAGGAAGCTATTCACCATTTGAAACAATACTTTCATAATTATAGTCGCCCTTTAGTGATTGTAACAGATCGAGGAAGGTGTTTCACCTCGAACGAATTCTTAAAATTTTTGCAGGAAAATAATGTAAAACACATTAAAGTAGCAACGGGTTCGCCTCAAGCCAATGGGCAAGTGGAACGCGTCAATCGAGTCCAAATTCCCATGTTAGGGAAAATGTCGGGTGACTCGACGGGGAAATTTTGGCATGGCACTTTGCCGGAAATAGAGTACGCATTAAACAATTCAGTTAGTAAGACTTACTTACCCGGTACTTACTACTTCAGTTAGTAAGTACCGGGTGTACTCCGAGTCAGCTATTATTTGGAGTTGATCAGCGCGGGAAATCTATCGATAGTCTTAAGGAATATTTACACTATACTGACGATACTGAGCGAGTAGATATTATTAAAGTTAGAAATGACGCTGCCGATAAAACTCGTAAATCTCAAATGTACAATAAGACGCATGTTGATAAAAAACGGAAGCCTGCATTGATCTATAAGGACGGAGACCTAGTCATGATAAAAAATTTTGATAGTAGCGTGGGAGCGTCAAAGAAATTAATGCCCACATTTAAAGGGCCTTATCAAGTTAAGCGGACGTTTCGTAATAATCGTTACATAATTACGGATACTGACGAGTTTTTGAATACTCAACGACCATATCAGGGGGTATGGGAGGCGTGTAATATGCGACCATGGTTACGCCACAACTAGGAAATTATTTTCGCGCATATGTATGTGTTTAAGATATTTGAAGAATTATGTTAAGTTTTCACATCGTGATACAGATTGTATTGATAATGGACATGTATGCTTCTGCGTTAACCGAGGACGGCCTAATGGTCAGAATGGCCGAACTGTAAGGACAAAGCGAGATAGATTTGAAAATGTAAATAGGCGAGGTGAAGGAAGGACGCGACGAGTGAGTCAGTCAGTCCCGAGCCCTCGACAAGACAAGACGAATAAATCGCCCGCTACGAAAATACGCATTTGAGAATTAACGGCCTTTCCTGATTCCCGTCGATTAATACCTTACAAATTTAACAAAATCACGCATTTGATAATAAATCGGACATTAGATTTTATATTCAAATTGTATACAAATGTCCTATACTACAGACGCGATTATAAAAAGCCAAAATGTCCATTGAAACATTTTCGTTTAAGTATGTAATAATTATGTTGTTTCTCTGATTGCATGTATATTGAAATCGCGAATATTACGACTATTATCGATTTATTTATCCATCACGTTTTTTTCGAAAATTTTAAATCGTAGTTTATTTTGTGATTTAATCGTTGATTTACATCGAAGCTTCGTCTATCTTTTCTCGGATATTTTCTTTGCAATTCTATGCAAAATGCACCAGTATAATCTAATTGTAAGTACTTTTTTCTTCTTAATTTAAAAACGATTGATAACTTTATTAACGACTCTTTTGATCAGAATTGTTTACATTATATAAAACTTAATAAGCTTTCTAATTGCATGTTAATCATTAATCATAAATATTAACCGTTCTTCATCAGCTATATTTGATCTAAAAATTTCTAGTAAATTCTACATTATATGAATATTTCGGACATTTTCGTATAATAAATGATTTTGTATTACATTTTAAATTATATTTTATATTAACCTTTGTATTATATTTTGTAATATATATTTGTAATATAATTAGTTCTATATCAGATATATAGAATTAATTCTAATATATTTGTAATACATATTTATATATTTTGTAATATATTTTGTAATACACTTTGTACAATATGTGTTTAAATGTTTTGTAATATATCTTGTAATTATAGATTATATGATTTGTAATTATATATTATATGTATTTTATATAACTTTTCATGTATTATATTTTTTATTTGACAAATTTGTAAAACCTTTATTAAAAGAAACCTACATATTAAAAAAATAAAAATAAAAATGTTTCCTCCTCGATGGCGTTTTCGAGTGAAGCAAGTTTGATCTGAGACCGATTAAGAGACGTCATATTCTCCGTCTTGGATTATTAGGGATACTTGAATTATTATATAGATTAATCAATGAAATACTTTGAGTAATCGTTTGACTGATTAATCAGGGCAAAGAATCTTATACTTTAAAAACAAAATAGCGTCAAAAATGGAGAATGTATTTATATTATTTAATTATTAATTAATACTTTATATTATTTTAATCAGATTCTCTCAAAACCTATTTTTGATCAAATATATATTCATGGTAAATTGGGTTTAATCGCTCTCAAAGCCATCAAACTTGCTTTATTCGGAAATGCTAATAGTTTACCGGTAGGGTCACTCATGCCGGACAGGTCGAAGAAGAAGAGTCAGACTAAGAGATATACTGTTATAGTTATATTTTTTATATTGATATTTTTAAATAAAATGAAAGTGAAAAAGACAATAATAGAGAAAAAGGAGCTTTAATTGTTTTTAATTAATATCGTATAAATACATATCTAAATCTTCCGAGAAAAGTATTATTTTCGCATTTTCGGTCTTTTAATTACAATTCTGAGTAGAATTCCACAAGATAGAAACAACACTATTAACATTTTATATGCTAAAAAAAACAATATTGCACAAGATATCGCGATTTTTGACATTTTAT